>NC_061088.1:31630921-31930921 GCF_015104395.2 Macrobrachium nipponense | reverse complement strand
CTCCATTTTCTCAGCATGCGATCTAAACCGCCTTCCATCCCTGTTCATACCAATTCTTTTACATTCATCACATGTCACATCCATACCATTACAATTTTGTCCTCTGCATTTAGTGCACTTAGAGTGCGGATCGTGACATAACTTAGCTAATCTTGTTTTGCAGCCAGCGCTGCAAAACCTTACAGCAGATGAACTAGAATCTGACATAATTAGCAATAATGACGAAAAAACTGAATAGAGATAGCTAACTGGCAAGAAAAAACCAAAAACTTGTACATCACCAAACAAAAACCAAATCCAAAATGGCGACGCAGGAGACTGCAGCGAAAATCTCACAGGTGTTACCCCGTGAGCGGCAGAACGAAAATTGACGGTAGAAGGCTAGCAGTACCCAGGGTTCCCGGATGTGGGCGGGTCTTGTATCACCTATACTTAAGATAGCAACGCCGCTGGCGCCAACAATTTGAATTTCGACTGCCGTAGGTAAGAAGCTATAAGCTATGTAACTGTTCGGTAAGTCACTTATGTGAAAACGGACAGACTATACATAACACGAAAGGAAGGAGGGAGAGGACTACTAAGTATAGAGGACTGCGTCAACATTGAAAACAGAGCACTGGGGCAATATCTGAAAACCAGTGAAGACGAGTGGCTGAAGAGTGCATGGGAAGAAGGACTAATAAAAGTAGACGAAGACCCAGAAATATACAGAGACAGGAGAGACAGAAAAGAACAGAGGACTGGCACAACAAACCAATGCACGGACAATACATGAGACAGACTAAAGAACTAGCCAGCGATGACAATTGGCAATGGCTACAGAGGGGAGAGCTAAAGAAGGAAACTGAAGGAATGATAACAGCGGCACAAGATCAGGCCCTAAGAACCAGATATGTTCAAAGTACGATAGACGGAAATAACATCTCTCCCATATGTAGGAAGTGCAATAGGAAAAATGAAACCATAAACCACATAGCAAGTGAATGCCCGGCACTTGCACAGAACCAGTACAAAAAGAGGCATGATTCAGTGGCAAAAGCCCTCCACTGGAGCCTGTGCAAGAAACATCAGCTACCTTGCAGTAATAAGTGGTACGAGCACCAACCTGAGGGAGTGATAGAAAACGATCAGGCAAAGATCCTCTGGGACTATGGTATCAGAACGGATAGGGTGATACGTGCAAATAGACCAGACGTGACGTTGATTGACAAAGTCAAGAAGAAAGTATCACTCATTGATGTCGCAATACCATGGGACACCAGAGTTGAAGAGAAAGAGAGGGAAAAAATGGATAAGTATCAAGATCTGAAAATAGAAATAAGAAGGATATGGGATATGCCAGTGGAAATCGTACCCATAATCATAGGAGCACTAGGCACGATCCCAAGATCCCTGAAAAGGAATCTAGAAAAGCTAGAGGCTGAAGTAGCTCCAGGTCTCATGCAGAAGAGTGTGATCCTAGAAACGGCACACATAGTAAGAAAAGTGATGGACTCCTAAGGAGGCAGGATGCAACCCGGAACCCCACACTATAAATACCACCCAGTCGAATTGGAGGACTGTGATAGAGCAAAAAAAAAAAAATAAAAAATAATAATAATAATAATAATAATAATAATAATAATAATAAAATAATAAGTCAATTAAGTGTTTAACCATTCTATTGCCACATGATCACAATGGAGAATAACACTGTATTAGTAGTACCATGGCATGATACCCTACATAGCTAGTTGCTAAAACTAGCGGCCACCATCATACAATACAAAACAAATGTCAGCCGATGTCATGTTTAATTACAATTATAAAACAAATATAAACAGTAAGTAAACAAGTTTACAATTATAAAACAATTAAGTAAACCAGTTTACAATTATAAAACAAACATATCTAAGGTCGTTTCAGTTGTTTCTTGGGGCACTTTGGTCCTTTCAGTCATTTTGGTCGTTTCTGTAAATAGCGAGACCCCCCGAGATGCCTGCTTTCTTGATCTTGGCTGGTCTAAAATGCCAAAAGAGAATTTATGGACCAAATAGTAGTAATGGAACCTGTTTCCTGCCCGATTCCCCCAAATCAGTGGCATGGGATCTCACTACTTGCCATACAACCTAAAAGACCGAAATGGCCCATGAAACAGCTGAAACAGCCCTATGTAGGTATGTTTGTTCTATAACAGTACACTTGTTAAATTACTGTGTAATAGCAGTCCCCGCCTTACAACGTTCCGAGGTAACGCCACTTTTTAATTATACTAATCAGAAAGTATTTCCAGGTTTATGACGCTTGTTCCAGGGTTACGACTCGAAAAAGGCAAAATAATCAATGTTTTAATTTTTTATGAAAAATGCAATAAAAATGCAGTTTACATAGTTTTAAAAACACCCAAAGCATTAAAAGTAAGGTTTTCTTAGGATTTTGTACGACGATTTTTGGCCTACGAAACGTCTCGGGAATGGAATCCCCATAGTAAACCGGGGACTGCCTGTATATTTGTTTTATAATTGTAAACATTTTTTAAACCGTAATTAAACATTACATTGGCTGACATTTGTTTTGCATTATGCGTATGGTGGCTGCTAGTTTTAGCAAATAGTTATGAAGGCTACCAAGCCACTGTACTACTAATACAGCATTGGCTGAAAAGGCAGCATGTGGACGGAAGCGTAGTGTCTGTTATGCACGCACGTACAAACAGTCAAAAAGGGGCAGGGCCCCCGCTATGAATGTTTCTTCACAGATAAAAACACATGAATAATATTACAGAAGGAACGGATTCCTGACATATATACAACAAACTAAAGGGCGGAAAATGCTCTACATTTTAGTTCCTGGAAGAAAAGAGAGGACATATGAATAGTATACAGATTTTTACAATGGAAGGGCAAACATTTGCCTGAATGTCATGCTTACAATACAGTGTCCGAATGTGACTTGTGGATTCAAACAGATTGTGTACCAAATGATAAGCCTCTAGAAGGAAGAAGTGGAGTGAGAGCTCTCGTTTAAAATTTTACTGTCCATCACGTGTTAGAGCTGAAAATAGTAGTTACAGCTGTGAGAAGTCTCTATCCATGTATGCAAATATTATTGTTAAATTATTATGTTGATAGTTTAAAAATATATTTTTTATTATCTCATACCACAATTGTCTGATATCATTATACACTAGACTATATTACAAAAAAAAGTTATTCTTATTGTCTAACTAGTGTAAAACATGCCAGTAATTAAATTGCTCTTATCACTGTACCTTCATCTTCAAGTACCCTTGGACTCTTTTATATTGTTTATTATGTTGACTGAATTACTTACAACCAACTAATTATAACACATTCTAAGTCAACCACTCCACCACTGAGCCATGGGGACATATTGATTAACAGGTAGCCTTTACATTCCCAGTTTTTTTTTATTTTTTTTTTTACCAAAACCTATTAGGGTTTGATGGAGCAAAAGAAATAGATATTCAGGAGTAAAAGCAGGTTTTTTGCCTTGACTGGTGTCAAGAGCAGTGAATGGCACATGGCCTGTATTTGCCTTTTAAAGTACTGTTGTTTTGTTTCTATCCCCCTTCAATAAAGAGATAAAGGAAAGAGGCAACACCTTAGCAGATGATAGAATGGTAGTTGAAGTATTTGGTTGTTATTTGTTAGGTGGCGTAACTGCAAGGCTAGTGGTACTGTACTGTAAGGAATAATTTTCCATACTTCATACCCAGCTAAAATACCATACAGTAATTTCGTATCATACCCTCAACAATGTTTCTGTACCGTACAATACGGTAAAAATAATTTAAGTCACATTTTAGTGTAATTCCGTTATTTTATTGTACCACAATTCCAAACTTTTATGGTACTATAAGCAAAATTAACTCAATATATACCAGTAAAACGTATAATACATAAATAATTCGTGAATACATAAATAATTCATGATGCAACAAGATCAATAATGGGCAGCAGACACATTCCTAATCAAGCCGAGTGAAGGAAGGTCATCCCGAATGGACAATATGGGATATTATGGTTGATGCTGTACACGTTTGTAATGTGTTACTTCAAGAAGTACACATAAACATACACATATCGATGTTAAAATACGGCATACATAGGTTCCTAACTGAAATGTTAAGTACCATAGTGATATACTTGTGCATTATGAAAACAGACAAATGTGCGTTAGTAATTGCTTAGTGATGACTGTAATAGAAGTGATCGCTAATTGAATAAGAAAATATCTTCATATGCAAAAAAAGATCATAGAGAAAATTGATAATTAACCCTTTAACGCCGATTGGACGTATTAAACGTCGATATAAATTGTCTGTTGGGTGCCGATTGGACGTATGGTACATCGATATAAAACAGTCTTTTTAAAAATTCGCGGAAAAAGAGTTATAGGCCTACTGGGGGAAAACTTTTGAATCACGCGCCTTGGGGGATGCTGGGAGCTCACGGATCAAGGCGTTGTTTTGTTTATAATTGTCACCAAGGCGCGCAAACGCGAATTTCTTTCTCCTTGCACTAAAAAGCATCAGCGACACATCTCAGAAATTATTTCGTCACTGACAATTTTTGCACCATTTTCTATTAGCCGTTACATGGAGTATTATATATGACAATGTGCGCAATTTCATGTAGAATACAACAACAAACAACTCATGGTTGTAGCTTTTATCAGTTTTGAAATATTTTCATATAAATAACGATAAGTGCCATAATTTCAACCTTCGGAAATGGTCGAAAAACGCAATTGTAAGCTAAAAAAACTTATATTCTAGTAATATTCAATCATTTACCTTCATTTTGCAACAAGTTGGAAATCTCTAGCACAATATTTCGATTTATGGTGAATTTATGAAAAAAACTTTTCCCTTATGTCGGCGCGGTAACTCTTCCGAAAAAATCATAAATTTTTTCTTCCGATTGTCGTAAGGTTTGCACCATTATAAATTAGTCGTTACATAAAGTTTTATATATGGAAATGTGCGCAATTTCATGTAAAATACAACTAAGAACCACCCATGGTTGTAGCTTTTATCAGTTTTGAAATATTTTCATATAAATAACGATAAGTGCCAAAATAACCTTTGGTCAACTTTGACTCGACCGAAATGGTTAAAAAACGGAATTGTAAGCTAAAACTCTTACATTCAAGTAATATTCAATCATCTATATTTACTTTGCAACAAATTGGAAGTCTCTAGCACAATATTTCGATTTATGGTGAATTTATGGGAAAAAATTTTTTTCCTTACGTCCGCACGGTAACTCTTCCGAAAAAAAATCAAGAAATTTTTTCGTCCGATTGTCGTAACGTTTGCACCATTTTAAATTAGCCGTTACATAAAGTTTTATATATGAAAATGTGCGCAATTTTGTGTAGAATACAATTAAACACAACCCATGGTTGTAGCTTTTATCAGTTTTGAAATATATTCATATAAATAACGATAAATGCCAAAATTTCAACCTTCGGTCCAATTTGACTCGACCGAAATGGTCAAAAAACGCAATTGTAAGCTAAAACTATTACATTCTAGTAATATTAAATCAATTACCTTTATTTTGCAACAAATTGGAAGTCTCTAACACAATATTTCGATTTATGGTGAATTTATGAAATAAACTTTTTTCCGCCCGGTAACTCTTCCAAAAAAATCATAAATTGTCGTAATGTTTGCACAATTTTAAATTAGCCGTTACATAAAGTTTTGTATATGAAAATGTGCGCAATTTCATGTAGAATATAACAAAAAACAACCCATGGTTGTAGCTTTTAGCAGTTTTGAAATATTCTCATATAAATAACAATAAATAGAAAAAATTCGTCCTTCGGTCAACTTTAACTCGACCGAAATGATCGAAAACTGCAATTGTAAGCTGCAACACTTACAGTCTAGTAATATTCAATCAATTACCTTCATTTTTCAACAAACGGAAAGTCTCTAGCACAATATTTCGATTTATGGTGAATTTTTGAAAACAGCTTTTTTTTACGTCCGCGCATTACGAATTCATGTATCATTTTGTGATAATATTTTCTCGGTATTGCCTTGATCGTTTTACAATGTGTTATATACCAAAATGATCGCAATTTAGTGTAAAATACAAATAAAAAAAATAACTCGTTAGCTTTAACCGTTTTGCTCACAGCGCGATTTGTATACAATTATATATGAAATATTTTTCGCGCTGTCATATATCCCATTATTTATTTATGATAATGATATTTTTTCATTTCTGATGGTTGCATACTAAACTCGAGAAACGATAGCGAACCAACAAGTGATATTCATCAAAAGTGTTATTCAGTTATAGCATTAAGCGAAGACCAAAGTGCAAAGATTAAAAGTTAGGTCGAACTAATCAATTAAGGTCAGAAGGGTAATGGGATATATGGGCGAGCAGAATCCTCGACCTCACACACTGACCTCTTACAAGATGTTACAATGAAGTCATAACAGCCATCGAATGAAACGCATTGAAAAGTAGAGCATGAATAAAAGTGGAAAAATGAACTCTTAGACAAAAGGTGAGAAACTTAAATTGTAAATAGGCATTGAATGAAGAGCACATAAATAGCAATCTTCTAATTTATGAAACATCTGTTCACTTTATTTTTATGAGGAAGTTTCCGTTCTTCATTATTCTGTCTCGAGACCGTTTTTCAGCCAAGAATATTAGGGTGGTAATCATACATACAAAGCTGATAATATCTTTATGATGAGCCAAGTTATAAGGAAAAACAACTAAGGATTATTTTTTACATAAAAGTGTCTGCTGCAAGTGCATGATTCTATGGTAATTCCTCATTTCTTGTAGTTGACTGAAACAAATTTGTAGCTACTACTTTTATTTAACATTACAAATATATTAAAAAGACGTATCAGTGCTAGGCTACATGTTATAATAAATGAATATGTAGAGAAAGGTAAGGCTCCTTCGATTAAGGGATTACCACCCTAATAGTCTTGGCTGGAAAATTGTCTCAAGAATGAAAGATGAAAAACGAATACTTCCCCATAAAAATGAACTGGAGAACAGGTGTTTTATCAGTCGAGTGATATGCATAAGTTACATTACAGTCCTGGAGGGGAGGGAGGGAAAGAGGGGACAACACAGCACACTCCACCCGGCTCCCCCCACCGCGTCTGGCTGTTCCATTCGCCACCCTGAAAAGGCAGCTTACATTCAACAATAACAATTATATCCTATTTCAAATATTACCAGTGGAATTCCCATACAGTAAATTATTAAAACATTTTTCAGTTGCAAATGTACACCCAGATATCCTTTTATTTACCTAAAACTTACACACAGCGCAACTATTTAAAGCCCAGGATGCAGTGTTACCATGCACAAACACCACAGGTGGGTGGACAGATGGAAAAAAACAGAGTATAGTTTTATAACCTAATAAGCGATACAGGGATTGATCATAGAAGATTTTTATCCCATGAAGGGAAATTGAAAAGAAAATCATAGGATCCAATAGTGGATTGGAACTCAACCACTCAGCCTGTGACGTCCTCCTCCACTCAAGGGCGAGCCCATGAGGGAACGGTCTTCAATGCTCAGGAGTAACTCAATACTCAAGAGCCGCTTCCCGCTCAGAGGACAACACTCAACCTCGTCATCGTGGTTGAATTCATTCCGAGTTTTGGACTTAAACTCGTCAATTACACTATAGAATTGATCCTATGTAGTATGATCATACCATCAGCCTCCCAGCTTCGACACCTCATCACACCGGATGCTGACTCTCACCATTATCACAGATAATTATGTTACTATGTATCAACGGATTTCATGTTTATGTATATTCACTGTTTCTTTATATTGTTGACATATTTTCTCTTAAAATTATCAAATACAAAAATTTCAAAATGAAGTCAAAGGGCAGGAAAAGCCTTCTGCTCAGAAATTTTGTCATGAATACGTACTTGGGTTAACAACGGATGATTTCACTACCAATCGACCTGCCCTTGGCTCAAGTTAAAACTACGACTTTTACCCTACCCACAATTATAATGATTTGCATTTACGTATATATTACTAAATTGCTGGTTTTTATAACGTACTGCTGTAATAATTCAGTATCTTTAAATTTTTGAATGATTCCACAGTTGGCTAAACACTAAAATACGTCAATGGTAGCATAACGAGAATCTTATGCTTATGTCAGAAGTATTAAGGCCGAAGGTGGAGTCTGAATTACAACAGAATGCAGTACCACATGTATTTGATGTCGAATGCCAACTCGTGCTACACAGTATCAGAGAGTTAACTGAACAGTATTCGAGTGCTGACTAGACATAGGTCAACGTAAGAGTCATATCACATTCACATAAACATGTGAGATGTCAATGGTAAAGAGAGCACCAAATATTTCTTGGACTGATTTGGTCAAGTTGTCCAAATAGGTTTTGAATATAGATTACAAAGAAACGGCAAAAATAACTTTTTTACATTAATTTTCTACAACTACCGAACAGGCAAAAAACGACACCAATGTTGATGAATCCAGGTAAAAAGGTCACAGGAAAATTCACAGAAAAAAAGTCACAATCTGTCATAGATAGTTACCCCAACTGCAAAGGGTCGTTCTTGGACTGATTTTGGTCAAGTTGTACAAATAGGTTTCAGAGTCCAACACCTTTTGAGAAGCTGATTTCATGTGACATTTTCAAAACCAAATCTCTCTCTCTCTCTCTCTCTCTCAACAAATGAAGAGGCACAAAGCAACACCATTGTTTACACACGTGAACACCTGTCGGGAAGTCAACGATACAAACTGAATTCGGTCACAGATGAAGAGGGAGAATTGTACTTCCGAGAATCTAGAGTGATGGCTATTTCAGATAACGCATCCTTCAGATCTAACAAAAGCATGAGGTTGACCTCTGATACAAGCCAATAAAGAAAACTTGTTTATAACTTGAATAGTCTCTTGTACGAATCTGTTCTTCAACAGGTTTCCCTTCAAGGATCACATAACCTCCCCTCACTGGCACATTACCCAGTAGCACGACAACTACAGGTTTGGGTAATAGAATCCCCTCCATTGGTTAATGATTATTCCCTCAGCTGTTCTGTTTCACGGATTTATCATTCCCAGTCACATAAAAAAACCATGAGACAACTGACCTTTTCAAAGTCAATATGGATCCTAAACTATACAGAACGTGAATGAAAAACTAAAGACGACCATCATCTGCAACCAACCAGGACGTCCCTCTGGACCCTATTCTGGCGCTCTTTCATATCATCAACGCCCAGAGGTGTGAAACAAAACACAAAGCTCCTTCCTGGAAAATACAGGCGACCTTCAGAGGGACAGTTCTGAGCCAGTATGGTTCACAATATGGGGATATTTCCATTATGCATGGTTTAACAATGCAGTGCTAGATTAGCTTGCACTGCTCAGTTAAAAGCAAAAACAAATCTACTAAGACTAAGTCCAATACCAACACCAGCACCCTTGCCAATGATAGTCCGAGAGCCATGGATAGAAACAACAGAATAAGCTGTGAAAATAGCAAGTTTGATGGAAATCTCCCATTTAAAATCTATGACGGTAAAGCCATGAAAATTGGTGGACTGGAAAACTGAACTGGTTTTCATCTAATCAAGATATTAAGTCAACCACTCTTAGTTGAGATTGTCTATGCTCGAGTGTATGTACGTAAGTGCATAACTGTAACCAAGTGCGTAGTTGCACGAGCTCAAATCGTTCTGTTCAACACTAGAGGGGAAACTAATGTAGCTCCCCTTATATTCATACGTAATTACCTATTTCTCCCTGAAGTAGGGAACCAGTAGGGTTGAGTGTAAGAACCAGTTCTAGAAGGAACAATTACGGAGGGAATACAACTATAAGATGCTTTCACTATGTATCCACCTACTGTTAAGAATATATACTAAAAAACCTGTGGGGGCCAGCTGATGAGCTGATTCGATACAGTTTTGAATACGCCTTTCCATGATATTCTGAAGTCCTGTACCCGTTATAAGTGATACTGTTTGTATTTGCAACAACACAACAACCGCCAAAGACGTTAGCAGTTGGCGAGGCTTGTATAGTTCAAAAGTGTGCCATGCATCTCAATATCCCTTCTTGATTTGCCCTTGTGTCTAAGGAGCCAGAATAGCCAATCAGCTTCTGGCATAACGATAACACATGAAGGGGTTATTTGAAACAGAGGCCACACCAGCAGTCAAATCAGTTCGTCAAAAAGTCGGGTTAGTGTTTCATCCTCTCTCTGAAACTTGACTAGCTCATCCTTATTCAAAAGGTTAGTGCCTAATTCATCACCGTAACTATTACTTGATTCCAAGACATCGACTACGTTACTCTCGACAGCTACACCTTCTGCTTGGCTATCACTGTCAACACCGATAGAGTTAGGTCTCTCAGCCACACTCACGCCAAGATCAACCTCACCACCTCTATCACACTCGTTTGAATCCACGAACTCACTCTCGTTCGAATCCACGAACTCACACTCGTTCGAATCCACGAACAAATTATGACCGTAGTCTATGTCTTATCTAAACCTGACCTAATTACTACCATTTCAGGCACTGGAATCTCACTCACAACAGGATTCACATTCTTGGATAAAGCTAAGTCATTACCGACAATAATGTCAACGCCATCAATGGGCAAACTGTCAACAACTGCGAGTTTCACTTCTCCTGACACTACCTGACTTTCTAAGTTTAACTTCAACAAAGTACAAAGGACAAAGAACACAAGTGTTAGGAAATCCACCTAACATGACTTTTTCTTCCCTATTGATTTCTGCCCTGTTTGGCACACTCTCTCCCCTAATCAGTGAGACAGCAGCTCCTGCGTCTCGAAGCAAGACTACTACTCTCGAATCTACTCCTCCAAGAGAGGAAACTACACCTCCTGACAGAAATTCACCAAAAATTTTCCTAGTTTCTTTCATCACATCATTCCTACTTGACGAAAGGTTAACTAGCGATACTGGTTTCTTACCTACCTTCCTTTCTACTGCTCAATTTCTCGCTAAATGCCCTTCCCCATTACATCGGAAACTAGTTAATTCTGAACCACTAAAACCCACTTTATTCTTACAAACCTTAAACGTATGACCAGGTTTTCAGCGTGCATAACAGGAATAGTCACTTTTACTCGCATTGCTATTACTAGAACTGAAACCTTTACTGCTTTGTACTCTACCAGACGAAGGATAATTTCGCTACTTACTGACACTTATAATAAATTATGAGTTAGACTATATTCGTCTGCTAGCATAGTTGCTCTTGCAAAAGATACTTCTCGCCTATTTTCTATATAAAGCTTAATCTCAGGGCATACGTTATCTTTGAAGTTTTCTAACAACACTAAGTTCTTCAAACCATCAAAATCCTCAACTTTAGCGGAAGTTAACCAATAAAAAAACAGCCTTTCTAACTTCTTACCGTATTCTACATACGTAATATTCTCATCCTTTCTCAAACTTCTAAATTTCTTACAGTACACCTCGGGTACTAACCAGTACGCCCTAAGAACAGTTTCCTTCACAATATCATAATCATCACATTCCTCCTTAGACATGCAACTATACACAGTAAGCGCCCTACCATTCAAAACTGACTAAATATAAGAGTCCACATTTCTTCAGGAGAACCTACTCTTTCCATTAACTTCTCAAAAACACATGAAATATTTTGTTAAATATTCCTCATCAAACTTTGGTACTAATTTCAGCACTGCACTCATACCTAAACCATCAGCTCCACTTTCGTTTTCGCCTGTCTGGCTGCAAAGAGTACTTTGCCATAACCGAGTGATTTCCAACTCATGCATTCATTCTTTCTCTCTTTCTTCCTGCTCATGCATACGTTCTTTCTCTCTTTCTTCCTGCTGCATTACCAACATTTATCTCTTTTGCTGCATTTTCATTGCTTCTCTCTTGCTACATTTTCATTGCTTATCTCTCTTGCTGCATTTCATTGCTTCTCTCTCTTGCTGCATTTTCATTGCTTCTCTCTCTGGCTGCATTTTCATTGCTTCTCTCTCTTGCTGCATTTTCATTGCTTCTCTCTCAGCCACTCTTTCATCTCTCTCATACTTTTTCTTTCTTTTCAACATACTCACGGAGATCATTCCCCTCTACACCTAGAAGCTTACCAGACTCAATAAACTCTTTTACCATCCCACTCATTCTGGTTCTTTCTATATTCTCCGTTTCAATCTGCTCTTAATCTTAAAACTAAGCGTGCTGTGATTTAAAAAAAAAAAAAAAAATTTTTCCGCTTCGGCGCTCACTCGCAATCACCGCCGGTGTACGGGAGACAATTTTAAAATACCGCTTCGGCGTTTAAGGGTTAAGTGGTGGTACACATTGTGTTTAGGTGAGAACCCTGGCACTTGGCAGAGCTCTGGTTTGAACACCTCTGGAAACTCTTATAGGAGGGAGGTATACTTGTGGGGGGAGATGTAGCAGATGGCAGGTGCCTTGGGACCTGCGGAGAGTGGGCGTGATATGCAGGTCTCGGTGTCCAGAAGGCGTCGGCAGGCTACGACTACCAGAAACCTGTGGTGGGCCAAAAGGTTCGCCCATAGGAGAAGAATTCTAACATCAGCGATGACGAAGGGACAGGTGTAGGTCTGACACAGGAATGTGATGGTCTGGGACTTGATGCCGTAGGAGCATATGTGGGTCCTGTTGGCAGACATGAGGGCAACTGGGGCATCAGGGGCGTGGCTGCGGTCCTCTGCTGATGGCGGAACACCGACTGCATAGCCCCAGTGTCGACCACCATCCTGTGGTCACAGATCGCATCTTTAACATAGAATCCTATGGGGCGGGACTTGGCTACTGCCACTGGCAGGGAAGGCAGTGTTGGGCACCGCCCTCTTTGTCTCTTGGTGGTGTGCAGGAGTGGAAGAGGTCACACTTTTCAGTCTTCTGCTGGGTGCTCCTGCTGCGGGAGGTTAGTTGAGGGTGGGGCAGTGAGCTTCACGGACCAGGTGGCGACGAACAGCTTATGCGCCCTCTCCACCAAGACCTCCATCTCCATCTCTTCGGTTTCCGAAATCTGGCCCCTCACCTCTGGGGGCAGCTGGCGGAGGAAAAGTTCTTTGGGAAGGCTAAATTCGTTCCGACATCCCTGTGGGTCCCTCTCCGGCAGTAGCATCAGGCCCTGGAGCTTGCCCCAGACGTCCCTTGGGTCTGTGTCAACCAGGTCGAAGTTGTGGGTGGTTCTCTCAGGGGTGGGGAAGGAGAAAACCTAGACCAACTTCTCATTCAGGTTGTCGTAAGGCAGCCCTCCGGGTTGGGTATCCATCCATGGCGCGAGACGGTCAAAAACCTCCTCCAGGAGAGCTGCTGCGATCAAGTCGGCCTTGATCCTCTCCTCTTGTGATGCCATGGAGTCTGAGAACTGGATCTCAGTTCACTGGAGCCAGGATACTACATTCTGCCGGGAGAAGGGAGGCAGTTGTATGGAGTGGGGGGCGGTGGGGTGAGGCAGCGGGCATGTGGCTGCAGCTTGCTAGGGCACAGTGTGAGGCGTCAGGGGTGCGCCCGAGTTCTCTTTGTTTGTCATCTCACAAACACCAAAACGCATGAGCACCATATTTATTCTACTAATGGTGTTTACCTATGGTCGACTGAGTTATTAATGGCTGACCAAAGCGTGAGGGGAATGCCAAAACACTCCTGTAGAAGATGTCCCATTTTAAGTCCACTAATGGCATTTGGTCGACCGTGGGTAGGAGCGCCAGAGAACCAAGACTGAGGCACTGTTTTGAGTCGGTTAATGGTTTTCAGGAGGGAGTGGCCAAAACTGCTGCCTATCCTAATCCAGAGGTCATCAGTTGTGAGGATCGAACAGAAACATTGAGAGAACTGTACAGGTTTATTAATCAGAAACAGATATACATAAGGAGGCTGTGAAGACGGAAACGCAGTGTCCAACACGCGCACATACAAAAGGGGATGGAGTCCCGCTGCGATTGTGCTTTCTCGCACATACAAATGGAAGGATGGACATTTTGGCAGAAATGCCATCCTTACAGAAGCATCCTGAAACCAAACTTCAAGCCCACCCCAATCTGAAAGGGGAATTTATCTTTTCCCCGATAGACCAACATTCTGCTGAGCTGCTCAAGAACGATCCCTCCCCCATTCTGCTGGATCCTGCTGACAAGATTATGATGAAGATGATTTGCAAAGTCCCCAAGTACACCACCATTGACCGTATCTTGCAGGTGCCGAACATCGTGACCGCGAAGAGATGTACTGTGAAGAAGGAAAAGGACAAGACAGACGAAACCTCGAAGGTAGAAGCAACCTTCAAGGGCGACATAACAGCCTTTATAGACCTTGGGATCCTCGGAAGATACTGTATAGAAGCCTTTATTCTCAAACTTCTGAGTTGTTTTAAGTGCGAGAGGTTTGTACATCTCAAGAGGGACTGTACGGCCCATCATGTCCGCAGGATTTATAGCCAACGTCACGAGACTGAAGTATGCCTTTAAGTGTGTCTAGTTTGCCTGGTGTCACTTATGATAATGGTCTTTTTTCTATTATATTGGGCACATGTCTTGCAGTTGGCTTTCTTTTGCAGGTTATGAGTGTCGGCATTTGTTAATTATTTTTTCCTTTAAACATATGATTGTTCTCTTTTCAATGTTTCAAAATCCAAATTTTTGGGATTATTTTTTCATATAGCTATTCAGTAATTTTGATAATATTCTGTAGCTAGGGATTATACCCTCTTACGCAGATGGTTATTAGATACTACTGATTTCTGTGATACTTAAGATATATAACTTAATTTCCTGCATTCCTTGACATTATGTTATGATTATGTGGATCCTAATATTCAGAATACTGAGGAAAACTTGCTGCATATAATGGAGCACCACCAGTTTTTCCAACTCATTGATACTCCAATTCACTAAGATGTACGATAGTTAAGCCCCGTACACACTATGCATCATGATGCTCGCAGTGTTAGATGGATGCGTTGAAAAACGAATTTTTCAACACTAAGCCGCATCACCAACGTGTTGATGGGTCAGAGCCATTTCATTACTCAGCTCAGTGTTGCATCATCATTCAGAGGGGGGAGGATGTCGCTCACCACCACCCACCAAACTCCTTGAGTGAACAAGGACTAACAATACATTTTATTGAATTACTGAAGGAACAACCATCTGTTTGGAACATCAAATAAAAGCCTTGCAAAATGAGAAACATCAGGAGTGCAAGCTTGGAAACTATAAAGTCAGAGTTATGAGTTTTGTAAACTGTACATTGCGGTATGAAGACATTACTAAAAAGCTGCACACCCTGAAGACACAATTCTATAGGGAAATGTCTGCAATCAAAGCATCACAGAAGTCTGGAGCTGCCACGGAAGATTTCTACACTCCGAAATTATGGTGTTTTGATGAGCTGCGTTTCATGTAATAAAAAAAAATGTGTGTACTTTGTACCTATATTTGAACCTTACTTTCGAATAATCCTCCCTAAGGACATTATAGATGGCCTCACAGGTTTCGGGGATGATTAGACCGAGGCTCTGTTTTGAAATCCTGGTTGAATATTGGAGGCTTGCATACAATCCTACAGCTGCAAGAACAAGCTCCTGGTGATATGCTGTCTCGAAAGCTGTTGTCCTGCTTACAAATATATGGTTCAATTTTTTTCTAACAATTTATAAAATGCAAGGATTGGCATTCTTGTGTAATTTTCAAAGTCTGCTGGGTTTTCGACTTGTAGGTCCAAAAATATTTCATTGAAGCTTCCCTTCAGATGTCGCCGAGAAAGCCTTTGCTTACACCACAAGGTTCTACATTTATTCCTCAAAAATTTCTTTTTTTGCAGCACACAGAGCAACTACACCCAACAGTAGAGTCTCCTGGCAAAGTACATCATCGGCGGACATCCTGCCGTTGAAAGCTGAACTGCGAGAACAAGTGAGCCGTGTTGCAGTATAGTTTGGCCGCTATTAATTTTTCAACACCACTACTGCATCACGTAGATGATACATGATGGCATAGTGTGTACCATGCTTTACTGTTAACCATATTTGTGTTTTTGGTTTCCAACAATAGTTTGCTTATACCTTGTAATAATACATGTTTATTGCTAGTTCTGATAACCTAAATTCCTTATAAAATTTGTTTTGCTGTTTCTAAAACTGATAATTTTTCGTTTTTCTATCATCGATTTATAACACTAACAATCGAAGTTTTTTTCGCTTTCTTTCTTCGAGTAATGAAAAATGGTACTTGAACCCCCTAGAGTTATGCGCTTTTTTTCCCCCGTTTTTCGACGACGATAACATTTTAATTTCCTTACTGGCTATCTCTAACTCGCCAGGACTCGCTAATATCGATCTTTTTCTCCTACTGATGGGTAACTTAGTGATTAATGGGGTTTGTAACCTTGCCTGTTCACCTTTCCTTTCCCTTTTGCAAATCATATCATTTCACTTGCATATTCCATTGATATCACATTAAAGACTCACCACATACCCTTAAAATCACCTTCCCACCTGCAAAATATTCATATGACCTACTAGCTGCTCTATGAGCAAGAGCCCGTGCTAGCATAAGGCAAGTTTAATCTCAAACAACAGCAACAGGTTTTTGTTGGCGGGCAGGCTAACTCATGGTCTCATATTATATGCCATATGATTGGCTGAATCGAGCAGAAAATTTTCCATTACTTCAATGGCCCATAACTTGTTGTTGTTGTTGTTGTATTAAGCCAACACTTCTTGTTGGCACGGGCCTTTCCTTTGTTCGGCCCGTAGGTGATCTGAAAAGATTCTTTAGGTACATGGTTAGTTTTTTTGAAATTGGAAATATCTTTAGTTGTAGAGATAGGAGTGGACAGGGGAAGGATGATGGTGTCAGTAAGAGAGGGCCATCATGTCATATTATAGAAGAAGTTTGAATGAGTGTAAGGCTTTCGAAAATCGGAGAAGCGGTGCAGGTGGGGTTGTCCAACCCTTTACTCCCTTGGGTCCCTGCGGGAGGATTTTAGTTGTAGGTAAAGTTTTTTAAAAGAATGATAGTGGATGATGTGGATAGAGCCTTACAATGAGGGGATGTGATGAGGGTGATTGATTTTATTAGCTTGATTACCTTGGTGGAGGTAGGTTGTAGAGCACCTGGGCATGCTCTTCTAAGTTTTCAATGATTGTCTTTGTGACTGTGGCAGCTGCATGCTCAGCATCTTGTGCAGGTATTGCATTTTGTGCTGCACCTCTTAGCTGTGCTGTTTCTCTGCATTCCAGCAGGTAGTGAAGGAGTGGTTGCTGTGTTTCTTCTTGACAGTGTTCACATGGTCTGACACTGTTTTCCACAATTTCCCAGCAGGTTTTATATCCTAGCCTGAGTCTGTGGATGATCACAGCAAGTTTTCTTGGTGTGTGCCTGTCTATGGGAGGAGGCACTAGACCAGTCGATTTCTTATACCATCTGGCAGACGGTGAGTTCTTTTCTACCCACTCACGATGGTCTTTATATCAATTTTTCTTTGCAGAGTGGTTTTCATTGCATTTTTGACTTGTTGCAGTGCAGGTTGTATATGTACTTGCACTCTGTCAATGTGTTTTGTACTTTTGGCTAGCTCATCAGCCCTCTCATTGCCTGGAATTCCTATGTGACTGGGTATCCAGTTTAAGGTGACAGGTCTTCCTCTTTTCGCTGTGCTGGTGTAGCAGTGTTTTAATTCCAGCCAGCAGTGCCTTATTTTCTTTAATTTTCTGTTGTTGCAGGGCTTGCATTGAGGACTTTGAGTCTGTGTGGATGATTACAGGCCCTACTTCATTCTCCAGTGAGTACAGCAGTGCCTGTCTTATTGCTGTTAACTCTGTCTGCATAGTGGAGGCGTGGTTGGAGGTCCTCCAGCAGGCTGTGAAGTTTCTTGAATATACTGCAGCTCCTGTAGTTTGATTCTCAGGATCTACAGTGCCATCAGTGTAGTATGTTTGTGCCCCTATGGTCTCAGTGTTTCTGATTGCTTCATAGGCTGCCGCTCTTAGCTCTTATCCTGTGCAGTCCTCTTTTGCTCTTGGCAGGCTTGTGTATTTGTATATTGTAGTGTCCTTCTTCCAGGGTGGTAGTTGTTGTGTGCCCTGTGTTGTGTCTGGACCTAGTTGCAGCAGTGTTTCTGCCATGCCTAGACTTTGATGTTGTCACTTTGGTCCTTACCATAGGAACTCGAAGTTTGAATCTGTGGGTGTTTGGCAAGTTCCTCTCTTGCTCTTTTCTTAGAGATGGAGTCTCTTTCTGAGAGGAACATCTTGGCCATTGTGCTTACATTTCGCTGTGCAATCCTATCCTCTAGCTTTGGCAGGTTAGTTTCAAGCCTGAGGTTGCACAGTCTTGTCCATGTAGGTGCTCCTAGCATGAGTCTCATAGCATTGTTTTGAATGACCTCCAGTGATTCTTTCTGAGCCTCTGTCAGCCTTATCAGAGTGGGGGCAGCATAGTCCACCAATGTTCTGGTGCAGGCTAGGTAGTACTTCCTTTGTATGTGTTCATTTGCTCCTTCCTTCAGGGATGACATGTATCTCATGGCAGCAAGTCTTGCATTTGCTCTTTCTCTCAAGTACTTGATTTCTTCCTTGAAAGTTAGCTGCTGATCTATGACAACTCCTAGGTACATGTAGCTGTCTACCCATTCTATGGGCTCAGCTCCTATTGTTAGTGGTTGCAGCGGTCTGTGGGCTTTTATTGTCATGGCCTTTGTTTTATTTATGTTTATTTTTAGGCCTAGCTCATTTGATTTATTGTTGATGTCATTGAGTGCCCTTTGCATTCTGGGTACTCTAACAGCTCCTCTTGCTACTACACACACATCATCGGCATAGATGAAGATTTCTACGCCTTCTGGAAGCTGCAGGGAGGCTATATTCTCCATTAGTATATTGAATAAAAATGGACTCAGAATTCCTCCCTGAGGGGTGCCGTTTTCCAAGTCGTGGAATGTAGACATCACTCCTTGGAATTTTACTCTGGCCTGCCTTCTCAGCACGTAGTTTTTTGTCCAGGCTAGTAAGTGTCCTTGGACTCCCTTCCTTACTACTGATTGTAGTATTGCTGCTGGACTGGCTAGTTCAAAAGCCTTTTCAAAATCTATGAAGACTACTGTAGCCTTCTTCTGATTTATATAGCTGAGAACATCTGTTATGCACTCTGTAGTTCCGACTCCTTCCTGATATGCATATAGCTGCTTGTGCAGTGGACCAATCTTGTACTTCATTCTATTTAGTACCATTTTTTCTCCAGTTTTCTCAATGCATGACACCAATGCGATTGGTCTTGGGTTCTCTGGATCTTTAGGTTTGGGGATTGGCTGCGTGTCTTGCTGCCGCCAGGTTTGTGGTCTTGTGTGCTCGATGTGTGTTTTGTTCAGGATTCTCAGAAAGGCTGTTTCTCCTGCAGGACCCATTTTGCTGATCATGGTGTATGTTATCCTGTCTGCTCCTGGTGCTGTGTCTCTGCCAACTTTAAAAACTGCTTTCAGTTCCTCTACTGTGTAAGGGATGTCAGTATCGTCTGGTCTGTGGCAGGCCGCATCGATCTCCTCCCATCGAATCGGTGCTAGTTGATCCTGAATTCTTCTTGTTTCAGGGGAGAGGTTACCTGAGCTAGTCCTATTGGCGAAGGATGTTGCCAGTCTTTCCGCTTCTTCTAGTGGGTGAGGGTGAGTTGCTACGGTGTTCTCTTCTTTCCGGCTACTCTGTTCAGCCACTTCCATAGCTCCGAGAGAGATGTGTACTGTGATAGTTTTGTACACCATTCCATCCACTTTTCGATTCTTATCTCTTGCAGCTGCTGTTGAACATCATTTTTGACTGCTTGTAGTAGTTCCCTGTTTTCTGTTGTCCTTCTTTTCCTATAAATTTTTGTTACCCTGTTCAGTAGGGTTTTCAGTCTTCTTACTTCTGGGCAGTAGTACCAGGAGTCTTTGTAGGTGTGGTCTCTTCTTCCTACTCTCATGGGCATTGCCCTGTTTGCAGCATTGTGTATAGCCTCAACTAGATCTTTTTCTAGCTGTTCTATGTCTTCTGGAGGTGTGTATTGTGCTGCCCACTCTTCGAGGGCTAGACGAAACACAACCCAATCTGCTAGGTCTTGGTTCCATGTCGGAGGGGGTGGCGGTATTGGCGGTAGTTGCTGCATCTCCAGTTCTGTTACTGTGGCAAAGTGGTCGCTCACTAATGTCGTGTGTACTTGCCACCTTGTTAGGTGTCTGATTGTTGTTGTGGCAAATGTCAAATCTAATCTGCCTCCTCTTATGTGTGTAGGTTGCCCTGAGTTGAGTAGTGAGACTCCTTCAAACTCATCTAGAGAGAAGGCTATGTGCTCTCCAGGTTGGTTTGTGGCCGATGGGGATGATAGCAGAGGGTGATGCGCGTTGAAGTCCCCACATATAATTGTTGGTGATTCTGCTGCATGTGCGAAGAGCTGTGTGAGCTGCGTTCTCCCTGGTTCTTCTCTATGTATTTTTCTATATATGTTGTATATATCTATCCTCTGGTTTAGCAGTGTGATTCTCACGGCTAGGGTTTCCACATTGTTGCCACAGGGGATTGGGTTGTGTGTTCTTGCTGTTGGGATTGAATTCTTGACGAGAATTGCCAATCCTCTGTCTGTGCCTACGCATGGGGTTGTGTAGACATTATATCCAGTTATTCTGAATTTTGTCCCAGTTGTTAGCATGGTTTCTTGCAGTAGAATGATGTCCACATTTTCTGTTTTGCAGACTGCAATTAGTGTAGCTGCCTTTGTCCTTATTCCACCAGCGTTCCAATTGATGATTTTCAGCATGATTGGTACGTTGAGGAGAACTGTCTGGGGTCCCTTGGTGCGAATGTTATTCCAGTTTCCTCTGTCATGCCTTCAGTGGTTGATGGTGATGATGAGGGTGAGTTGGATGAGTTGAGGGTGTGGTTTATTTGGTCAGAGGATGTGGAAGGTGAGGGGTTGAGGGCGGATGTGGAAGGTAGAGGTGAGGGGGTTTGAGAAGTGGGTTTTGGTGCAGCTTGGGTCGCTGCCTCCTGCATAGTGGTAGAGGGGGAGGGGGACTTGGAAGCTCCTTTGATGAAGCTCTTAAGAAGTACATCTATGCACTCTTGGATAGTTTCTGCATTGATGTCTCCCTTTATGATGCGTTTGGAGAAGTCTGTCAATCTGTCCCTGAGATCGACTGTTTTGATGTATATAGACCTTGGCAATGGCTTAGGTGCCTGTGGATTTGTTTGCTGGGGGGAGGGTCTTCTTGATGCAGACCTGGAGCTGTTTCGTTTCCTGCTGGGTCTTGCTTCCCTCCTGGATTCCTCCAGCTCTTCCCTGGTATAGAACCTTCTTCTGGGCTGAGGTTTTGGTGCTGCCCTTCCTCTTGACAAGCTCCTCTCTCTTCTGGTTTCTTTGGGCAGAGCGGCCTTTACTCTTGCCGCAGTCTCTCCGGGCATCCCCAGGCCATGGCGATGTGTGCCTTGCCGCAGTTGGGGCACTTCAGTGTTGTGGTCTCCCCTGCTTTCCTTTTGGCAATGCAGTCTTCAGTTGGATGTTTCCTGCTGCATATTGCACAGGTCTCTTGCTTTGCCTGACATTGGCTCTTATGGTGCCCAAATTTCTGGCACTTGAAGCACCTTAGGGGTTCCGGGTAGTAAGTTTTCACCCCATATCTCCCGAACACTCCCAGATCAACTCTTTCTGGGATGGTCCCTACGAAGGTGACTAGTACAGCCTTGGTAAGTATACCTTGTTTATTCTTCATTCTAATCGCAGCTGTCACATTGGCTGCGCTCGTTAGGTGGCTTTCAGGCATTTCAAGTGGGTAGCCAACCACTACTGCTTTCTTAATTCTCTCTTCTTCTTTCAGTTCCTTGATGTTGATTGCTGTCGTGTTCCGCAGGGTGATGATCGTTTTCGTATCTCTGGATGAGATGGTCCACTGACCCTGCTTATTGGGCTTGGCCTGAAATTGCAGGTTTTTGAACCTGGTCTGGAAGGCTGCTATGGCTCTGAATCCTTCAGCTGAATTGTTTGCAGTGACCCTGAAGTGGGTCATTTTTTCCCTGATTTGGTTTCCATTAGCGTTCTTTTCCGGAGCATTTTCCTTAAAGCTGGTTTTCTTCTCCTGCTTTCTTGTTCTTTTTGAGGTAACGGTGGTCCACTCCTGGTCGTCGTCGTCCTCCTTCGTCCTCTTTTTCCTTAGGTCTTCAGTCGCTTCCATCTTGGTGGTCACTTCTTGTTCTTGAATTCGTTGAGGTTCCATGTCCGTCATCGTTAGGGTGCTTCCAAGTCAAAAGAGGAGGGTTGAAGGATAGGCAGTGTGCCTGGTTAGGTTGTCCAACCCTTTAAGCCCTAGGGCACCAGACAAAGTGAAAGTTAGAGTGGAAAAATGAAATTAAAGAACCTGAAACTGTAACTGTAATCAATTATTGTTATTATTATTATTATTACTTTCTGACTCTTTTTACTTTATTGTTATTATTATTATTATTATTACTGTAACAATTTCTATATATCTAGATTAATATATTATATATAGATATATATTCTATATATATATAATCTACATAATATATATATATAGACTATAAATTATTATAAATTACTTGTGCTTTACTTTACTCTACTTGACTTTCTTTTACTTTACTCTACTTTACTTAATCTGACTAGTGGCAACTTTAGACTGGCTCAGCTCAGCGGCCCAGTGGAGTGGGCGGGCAGTGATGCCAGATCAGCCGAATTTCGGCTAGATCTAGCCATTTTTCATTCAATCTAGCCGTGGAAATTTATATCTAGCCGTTAGCAGAAAATATTGTATACAACAGAATGATTAATTTAATGCTTAGTGAGCAAAATCATTAGCCTATAACAACAGTTGAATAGTTTGGAGCCGCCTCCATTAAGAAAAAGGTAAACAACTTTGATAAGCTTTTGCTGCACATAGTAGTTCAGCTGTTTATAACTTAATTACATACTTCTAAGTCGGTATGAGGGGTTATGGGGACGGGGACAGTTTTTTCTTGCTGCATTACTGTATTGCTCTTTCGTTTCATCCGTTCGTTTCTAGAACTCCTCCGTGAAAACATTAAACAATAAGACAACATAATCAAGATGCCAAAAAACGCATTTATTCGCAAAAGTTTAGAAAAGAGCGGCTAAAAGAAGAAATGTGTAAAGATTGGATATTGGAAATTCCTAACGATACCGCAAATGCTCAATGCAAATACTGTAGAATAATCATTCGAGCAAAATTCTATGATATAAAGAATCATGCTAAAAAAAAAAAAAAAAAAAAAAAAAAACACTTGCAGTGCAACAAACCATTTTCATCTTCACAGCAGCAGAAGTTGAACTTTGAAAAAATCGAACAAAATTTTGATGTTGCTCGTGCTGAAGCTAAACTATCTTTATTCATAGCAGAGCACTGTTCAATCAACACTTGTGATCACCTTAACGTTGTGAAATCGTGCTTTCCTGAAGACAAAACCGCAGCACGAATGGCAATGCACAGGACGAAATGTACTGCCGTGCTCACAATTGTAATAATGCCTCACTTTGTTACAAAATTGAAAGATGATTTGAATGGTCGGAAATTCACTTTATTGTTAGATGAATCTACGGACATTGCAGTTAACAAATACCTTGGCATTGCAATTAGATATTTTAGCGTTTCCGACAACAGAATTGTTTCTACTTTTCTGCATCTAGCACCGCTTACTGACTGTAATGCTGACAGTATTGTAGATGCTCTAAAACTTACATTACAATTATATGATCTTGATTTACATGATCTTATCGGCATTGGAACTGACAACGCCAGTGTTATGGTGGGAATAAATAATGGGGTTTTTCAGAAATTGAAAAAAGAACTTCCTTCCTTGGTGTTTATAAGATGTGTTTGCCATTCCATGCTACTGGCAGTGTCGCATGCAAGTGCTGATACTTTACCAAGAAATCTCGAATATCTCATAAGTGAAACCTACAATTGGTTCTCAAGATCGTCGTGTAGACAGCAGGCATATGTTAACCTCTTTAAAGCTATCAATGATGGTCATGAGCCACTCAAGATCATTCAATCTTGTCACACACGATGGTTATCTATTGCTTCTGCAGTGAAAAGAACTTGGGAACTGAAAACTCATTTTGATATTGTTCGATTCACAGAGAAATGCTATCCATTAGAAATGCTTAAAGATATGTATTATGACGATAGTAATCTAGTGTGTATGCGGTTTTTAAATTCAGTTTTAAGTGAAGTTCAAAGGGTAAACAAAATTTTTGAATCTGACAACTGTGATCCGACAAGACTACTCCAAGATTTGATGCTTCTAATATAAGCATTGATTCGAAGACTTGTGCTTCCTTTTCAGAGAATTGATCCTTTTACTTGTAACTTGGAATAATACAAAGCTCCTAAGGGCCATCTTGGTTATAGCACAGAAAAGAAACTGGCAGAGGTGAATCTAAATTCAAACCAAGAAACGGTCATTAGAGATCGGTGCACCAAATTTTTTATTGCTCATCACACAAATCAGACAAAGGTTGCCCGAAAATGTACATATTTTGAAAAGCAGATCCCTGTTCTCAGTTTCCTAGACTCTACGGGTTATAAAAGACACGATTGCTCCATTGCTTGAATCATTCAACTTCAATGAAGATGAAATAAAAATTGAAATGCAATGGTCTAATAACCTTAAGCCCCTTCCACACGAGGGGCAAAGACACGACGGGCACTCTGATTTGCCCGTAATTCTCTCGCTTTTCAACAGTGTTACCAGATCAAACCGTCCAAGGGAGGCAGTAGTCACAGTCAGGCGAACCTATGATTTGGACCACACTCGTGATCGCGATCCACTCACAAGATTAGTAACAGTGTCTGCCCGCAGTGCATTTGCCCCTCGTGTGGAAGGGGCTTTAGTAAAATGGCAGGAAGGGCATCTCAGGGAGATCAGTATGTTTCTTGACTTGATGGGGGAATTGTATTGCCCCTTTTTCTCTTATGATGTCTTTTTATTAATTTGCTCATAAATATACCCAGGGATTGCAACTGGCTTTAGAAATATTGGAAAAAACATGTATACCTCCCAAAAAGTTACTGAATTTCCCGATCTCAGTGAATTTACGTAAATATTTTAAAACACACATACTCAGAATTTGTTGCTGATTTTGGTCCCTAACTGTTGTGAGCTGTAATTATATTTTACCAAATGAAATAAAATATATTATTAGAAAAAATGTCTAACTTGATCATATACAAGTGTTATGTAAAAGAGGCCCCACATATGGTTGTAAATAAGTCCCTTTCAACTTTCACTGGAAGGTAGGGAATATTTTTTAGATGTTTTTCTTACACCATGTGTATTTGCATATCTTCCTCGTTCCACTGATGTATTTGTTTTTCTTAAACTGGCCAACCTTAAAGTCTGCCCGGTCTGGGGGTGTGCATGATCTAGTATATTAGACTGTACCTTAAGCCTTTCGTCACCTGTCAATTCAATTTCTTTGTACAGCTCCTTGACAGCAAAACAAGTAACTATACTATAAAAGATACAGGTTTTGACATAGGAAACTCCTAATTTAGGCAGTTACTGTTGAGTCCACAAAGCCTTCCCACTTCTCTGACAAACAAACCTGGGATTTGGGCTAGGGATAATCTTGCATTGACCAACAGGGAATAAAGACTCCATGGTTCTACACTGGTCTGTTTGTAAACAATATGGCGGACACACATGCGCAATAGTCACTTCTTCTTTTGCAGGTTTTTATGTTGTAAAACTGAGTTCAGCTTTGCTGAAGCTAAGGGAAAAACCCTATTATCTTTGAGTCTATTACATACTCAATCACATTTTAAAGTGTTTGTCATTATGACACAATACCCAGGTACAAGACCAGCTAAAAGAGAATTCTTTTACATTGGTCTGGTCACCATGAAGCTCTGGTAGACCATGGAAAGGTAACATCTTAAGCTAAGGATTAAACAGTGGCTAGCAAAAATAGGTTTCTCCTATGTCAAAATGATATTGTTATGATACAATAAAGTTTTATATATACTTACCTGGCAGATATATACATAGCTATTGACTCCGTCGCGCCGACAGAATTTCGAATTTCGCGCACACGCTACAGGTAGGTCAGGTGATCCACCGCGCCGCCGCTGGGTGGCAGGAATAGGAACCATTCCAGTTTTCTATCAGATTTTTTCTACACCATCTGTCTCCTGAGGGGAGGCTGGGTGGGTAATTTAATTGTATATATCTGCCAGGTAAGTATGTATAAAACTTTATTGTATCATAACAATATCATTTTTATACATTCAACTTACCTGTCAGATATATACATAGCTGATTCACACCATTGGAGGAGGGTAAAGACAGCTAATAACTGATTTAACAGGAAACACAACAATCGTTGTAGGTAATAATAACATAAAACCTTGGTTCCTACCTGTTTAGACTGAAGACTTCATGGTTAATGCCCAGGAGTCTGCTTAGTCTCAAGAGCCTCAGCGAGATATTGATCTATTGCTAAGAGTTCTTGTAGGTCTGCCAGAGGGGTCTTATCCACTTACTTGGCCGATCCTATAAGGGCTATGTCAAAGGGTTTCAATCCACTTATATGACAAGAACCTTTTTTCTAAGGAGCACAATCCCGATCCTGATCACCTTAACCTAACCAAATGTTGTATCTAAGATTGCAAGAAGTCATCCCCGGACTCCTTGCAAACAACCAAAAAACTCAATCACAATATTTTACACCTAATTCTTTATGAAAAATAAATAAAAATAAAAATAAACAAATATAATTTCAATTTGTACTACCTCGCTTGTAAGACCTATTCACATTCTCATACTGTCAAAAGCACCAAAAGCCGCCTGTGCTAGCCCAAGCACTCTTGTCAGCAGAAAATCCTGATACTGTCTTAAAAGGAGAGGTCCATGTTACGAATTTAGACAATGTCTTTTAAATACTACTCCGTTTAAAAGGCACATTTCTAGTTCCTCACTAGCAAGGGCTATGGCCGCCTGTGCGACACCAAGCACTTTTAACCAGTAGTAAACACAAAAAACCGCCTCAAATAGTGGAGATCTCCGTAATCAAAGACACCGTTTTTATCCAAGCCTATCCTGTAAGATAAACTCACAGTTCCTTACCTAAACAAGGCCATGGCCGCCTGTGCAACAACTAGCCGTCAGGTAAGAAAGTTAGAGCCCATCCCACCAGTATGGTATGGAAGTATTAGACTTTTCATAAAAGTTTAAGGATCGGTATGTGTCCTCAGTCCAAGCACTGTATCCGCAGACACAAAAGGACCTAGAGAGAAGCACTTGTCGTAGGTAATTTTAACATCTCTAAGATAGTGGGATGCAAATACCGAGTTGCATCTCCAATAGGTCACATTAATAATGTCCTTCATGGACATATTCTTTTGGAATGATAATGATGTTGCCACTGCTCTTACCTCATGAGCTTTAACTCGTAATAATTTAAAGGAATCCTCTGCACAATCGCTATGAGCTTCCATAATCACACTTCTAATAAAATACGCTAGCGCATTCTTGGACATTGGTCTTTTCGTGTCCCGAACTGCGCACCATAGACTTTGTTTACATGCCTTCAACTCTTCTTTCTTTTTAAGATAGAACCTAAGAGCTCTAACCGGGCATAAAGTTCTTTCAATTTCGTCTCCCATTAAGTTTGAAAGACTTTTCACCTCAAAACTCCTTGGCCATGGTTTCGAAGGGTTCTCATTTTTTGCCCCCAAAAACAGAGTTTGAAAAGAACAGATGGCTTGCGTCTTTCTTAAAACCCACCCGAGAATCTAGGGCATGGATTTCACTTATTCTCTTAGCCGTCGCTAAGGCTATGAGAAAAACACAACTTCTCGTCAATCCCTGAACGAGGCACGGTCGGGAGGTTCAAATTTTCCGATGTAAGGAATTTGAGCACAACATCCAGATTCCAACTTGGCGGAGTAGAGGATATAGATTTTGACGTCTCGAACGATCTTATGAGATCGTGCAAATCTCTATCCTCTGCCAAGTTTAAGCCTCTATTTCTAAATACCGCTGAGAGCATACTTCGGTATCCCTTTATTGTAGATACGGACAGATTGGATTCCTCTCTCAGGAATAACAGAAAATCTGCTATATTGGTCACAGAGGTATCGGAGAAGGACAGCTTATTCTTCCTACACCATCTTCTAAACACATCCCACTTCGATTGATAGACCCAGATAGTTGACGATCTCCGGGCTCTAGCAATTGCTTTCGAAGCCTTGCTTGAAAAGCCTCTCGCTCTGACCAATCTTTCGATAGTCGAAAGGCAGTCAGAGCGAGAGCGGGGAGGTTTGATGGAACCTCTTGAAGTGGGGTTGTCTGAGAAGATCTATCCTGTTTGGAAGAGATCTTGGGTAGTCTACTGTCCATTCCTGTACCTCTGTGAACCAATCTTGGGATGGCCAAAACGGGGCGATGAGAGTTAATCTCGTCCCTGTTGATGCTACAAACTTCTTCATCACTACTCCTAGCAACTTGAATGGAGGGAAAGCGTAAGCGTCGAGTCCCGACCACTCCAGTAGCATGGCATCCACCGCTATCGCTCTCGGGTCTTCTACTAAGGAGCAGAAGTTCTCTATCCTCTTTGACAGGAACGTCGCAAACAAATCTATCTGCGGCCTTCCCCACAGGTTCCACAGTCTTTGGCAGACTTGCTCGTGCAGAGTCCACTCCGTGGGGAGAACTTGTTTTGTCCTGCTGAGCCTGTCTGCTCTGATATTTCTTTCCCCTTTCACAAATCTGGTCAGGAGGGTAATATTCCTCTCCTCCGTCCATGACAACAGATCCTTCGTTATCTCGAATAGGGAAAACGAGTGCGTCCCCCCCTGTTTTTTTATATAAGCCAACGCCGTGGTGTTGTCTGCGTTGACTTGAATCACTTGATTTCTTACTTCTGACTCGAAGAATTTTAATGCCAGAAACACTGCATATAGTTCTTTGGCATTTATATGCCAATCTCTTTGTTCTTTCTTCCATTTGCCAGAGACTTCTCTTGCCCTAGAGTCGCTCCCCATCCCGTCTCTGAAGCGTCTGAGAACAAGATTTGGTTTGGGTTCCGAACCTCTAGGGACACTCCCTTGTTCTCTTGAGTGGGAGCAGCCACCACTTTAGGTGTTTCTTCACCTCTATTGTTACCGGAAAAGTGTCCGACAGATGGCCCTTCTTCCAAGTCCAAGATCTCTTTAGGAAGAATTGTAGAGGCCTTAGATGAAGTCTTCCTAGGGATACAAATTGTTCCAGGGAAGAAAGAGTCCCTAGAAGGCTCAGCCACTCCCTGGCTGAACTCCTGTCTTTCTTTAGGAAGGATGTAACTTTCTGAATCCCCGAAGAATCCTTTCTTGGGACGGAAAAACCCGAAAATCCCGAGAATTCATCTGAATCCCCAAATAGACTAAGTCCTGACTGGGGGTCATCTGCGATTTCTCAAGATTCACGAGAAGTCCTAATTCCTTTGTCAATTCTAATGTTTTCTTCAGATCCTCCAAACATTGTTCCTGGGATTTTGCTCTTATCAGCCAATCGTCTAGGTACAGAGAGACGCTTATGCCTTCCAGGTGTAGCCATCTGGCTACGTTCCGCATCAGGTACGTAAATACCTGTGGAGCCGTGGAGAGGCCGAAGCACAAGGCCCTGAACTGGTAGACTTTCCCTTGAATCACAAACCTGAGATACTTCTTTGATGACGGGTGAATAGGAACGTGGAAATATGCATCCTGCAGGTCTAGAGAGACCATCCAGTCTCCTCTTCGCAGGGCTGAAAGTACTGAGGCAGAAGTCTCCATCGAGAACTTTTTCTTTTCCACATATTTGTTCAGAATGCTCATGTCCAAGACTGGCCTCCATCCCCCGGATGCCTTTGGAACTAAAAACAGGCGGTTGTAAAACCCCGGAGAGGAAGGATCCTGAACCTCTTCTATTGCCTCTTTGTCCTTCATTCCTATCACCATCTGAAGAAGTGTCTCCCTCAGAACAGGGTCCTTGTACTTCGCCGACAGTTCCTTTGGGGAATTCGACAAAGGTGGTCTGTCCTGAAAAGGTATAATGTAACCTTTCCCCAAGACTGCTAGCGTCCAAGGATCGGCTTTCCTTATCTTCCATGCCCCCACGAAGTTTAGGAGTCTGGCCCCTACAGATGTTTGGAGGACCTCGCTGCTACTTTGATTTCTTGAAAGATCTAAAGGAGGACCTTCCTCGCTTTTCTGCTGTCTTCCTTTTCGTTGGAGGACGAGAGGTGGAACCTCTCCGAAAGGGCACTACCGGAGTACGAGTAGTCTTCTTTGCTACTGGTACTGTTGGTCTTGATTTCTTGGAGGATTGTACTAATAAGTCTTGGGTTGCCTTTTCAGCAAGAGACTTTGAAATCTCCTTCACCAAGTGCGAAGGGAAAAGGTGATCCGAGAGAGGAGCGTATAAAAGGGCTGACCTTTGTGAAGGAGAAACCGCTTTGGTAAGAAATGAACCAAATAATGATCTCTTCTTCACTACTCCTGCTCCAAATAGAGATGACAATTCTCCCGAACCATCCTGAACCGCCTTATCCATACAGGATAAAATGCAATGCAAAACTTCAGGTTCTAAAACATCTGGTTCATTTGCCTTCTTGGCCAGCACTCCAAGGGACCAATCCAAGAAGTTAAAAACTTCTAGTACATGGAAAAGTCCCTTGAGGTGCTGATCCAATTCTGACATGCTCCAATATGCTTTAGCTGTATTCAAAGCATGTCTTCTCGATGCCTCAACCAAGCTTGAAAAATCCGCCTCCGCGGAAGATGGAAGCATAAGTCCCATCGCTTCATCTGTCCTGTACCATATTCCCCTCCTACCTCCGAGCTTACATGGAGGAGTGCAAAAAACTGTCTTCTGAGCTTCCTTCTTCACCTTCATCCAATTATTTAAAGATTGAATAGCCTTCTTCATCGATATGGCTGGTTTCATTTTTAAATATACGGAAGACCGATTTCTTTATAAAACCGTTCCTACTGGAGAACAGAGATCTCGGGGAAGGAGGAGCTGCAGGGCTTAGAGAGTCCCTCCAAATTCTTGCAGGAGAAGAGAGGCTAACACTTTGTAGTTAGATACCCCCTCATTGTTCGGGGTTTCTTCCATCGACACGTATCCAACTCCATCCTAGAAGGAGAGCGAGCTCTTTTATTAGAATCTTTGTCCGTAGACCTATTCCCTATAGGAGAAATACTCCTAGAAGGAGAGAGACAGACAGATCTAGAAGCTCTCCCTTTCTTATCCACCAAAACATCCTGAGACATGGAGGTTGAAACCGTAACCTTCGATGTACCAGGTTGCTTCCTTGAATTAGGGTTTTTTCTGCCTAGGTAGACTCGCCATCCGAAGACATTACATGAAAAGATCTTCTGTTACCCCTTATAACTTCTCGCTCTTGCCGCTCTTCATGTTCAGCTGGCGCCTTGCGCCTGACTGGCGCTTCGCGCTTGGTTGAATCTTCTCGCGCGGTTGGCGCCTCGCGCTCGGCCAGCGCTTCGCGCCTCGCTGGCTCCTCTTGCGCGGCTGGCGCCTCGCGCTCGACTAGCGCTTCACGCCTGGTTGGCGCCTCGCGGCCGTCTATCGCGTTGCGTCTGGCTGGCGCTTCGCGCCTGTATGTCTCTTCGCGGCCACCTGGCGCTTCGCGCCTGGCTGGCGCTTCTCGCATGGTTGGCGCTTCTCGGCAGTCTGGCGCTACGCTCCTGGATGGTGCTTCGCGCCTGATTGTCTTTTCCTGCTTGTAGGAATTCTCACGCGCGGCTGGCTCCTCGCGCCTGGCCAGCTTCTCGCGCCTAGTCGTCTCCTGCGAATATCGGATAGCGCCTTGGTTTGCCATGCGTCGCGCCATGGTTGGCCGCCTCCTCGCTTACGTGGTAGTTCTTTGCGGCTGACTGGCGCTCCGCGCCTGGCTGGCGCTTCGCGCTCGGCTGGCACTTCACGCCTGCCTGGCGCCTCGCGCCCCGAACTCGCGGGTCTGTGAAAAATAGACCCTTCATCCGAAGAAGAATCTTCTTTTCTGGGAGGTTGATAGTAAGGGTTTTTTGACTTCTTCACAGGAAGATTAACATCCTTTCTTCTTGGAGGATCTCTCGAAAGAACCCCGACTAGAGAAGCAATAGACTCTTGCATATCCTTTAATATCTTCTTCGTTTCTTCTCTCTGGTCTAAACGAGAGGAAGGAGAGCCTTCTTTCTCCATTCCCCACGACTTAGCGGGAGAAGGCAAAATCTTTGCTTTCTTAATCTCTGTCGGGGAGTCCTCCGAAAAACGTTCCGGACTCGAGTTTATGCCCGATTCTTCCCAGATCCTCTTCAAGGGACGAGAACGATCCGCTGATCTCCATCCTCTTTTAGGTGAGGAATTCTCCGATGACGAAAAACATTCACGTAGAACGCTTTTTCTAATGCGTTCTCTGGCAGTCTGAGACGTTACAGATTCTGCCGAAGAGACGTCTGACTGGTGGGGATCCTCCATAACCTCCGTAAGGCTTTCGACATTCCTTCTCCTCTGGGCTTGGGAGCTTGAAAGAGGTCTAGGCCTGGGAGCGTTGTGAAGCCAATCAGACACCTCCTCCACTTCACTGGGGAAATTCACATCACTTTCCACAGCACTACTTTGCTTACCTTCTATGGCAGCCATTTTACGCTCCATTTTCATAAGCGCAGCTTTAAGGCTTGCTATCTCCGAAGCAGAGTCCGTAGGATCTGCATTCGGAGAAGGACCTGAAATATTACAAGGAGCGTTCATAATGTTAGAGGAGGGTACAATATTACTCACCAAACCACTTGAAGATTGAGAGTTAGGCTTGGTTTTGGAAGATGACTTCCTTAACCGGTCTTTCTCTAATTTCCTTAAATAAGAAGTTAGAGACTTCCACCCTTCAGCACTCAAACTCTCACATTCATGACAAGTGTTATCCATCGAGCATTCATACTTCCTGCATATTTTACATACAGTGTGAGGATCAACCAAAGCTTTCGGCATTCTCACCTTGCACCCTCCATTCACACACATTCTCACCACACTTCCAGAATCAGACATCATGATGAAAATTCCAAGCCAAAATCCAAATAACGATCCACAAAATCGTATGCCAGTACAACGATCCAAATACGTCACCAAAGGGTCTAAAACGATGATCAATTGTATCCAAAAACGAAATCCAGCCGGAGATACCAACAACGATGTTGCCAGTATGGCCGACAGAAAAAATCTGATGGAAAACGGGAATGGTTCCTATTCCTGCCACCCAGCGGCGGCGCGGTGGATCACCTGACCTACCTGTAGCGTGTGCGCGAAATTCGAAATTCTGTCGGCGCGACGGAGTCAATAGCTATGTATATATCTGACAGGTAAGTTGAATGTATAAAAACCTGTTTCTATATATGAACATATCTAGTAACTTGTATTTCTTTATTTTTCAATACCATCTCCCTTGGGGATATTAATGTACTTATTAACAGTTGAAAGTCTATATTCCTTAGGAAGAAAATCTGATAAGGAATTTAGAATATCAGAACTAGCAATAAAACATGTATTATTACAAGGTATAAGCAAACTGTTGTTGAAAACCAGAAACACAAATACAATCAACAGTACTTCTTAGTGAATTGGAAAATCAGTGCGTTGGAAAAACTGTCGGTGGTCAATTATATGAAGCAAGTTTTCCTCAGTATTCTGAATATTAGGATTAGGATCCATATAATCATAACATAATGTCAAGGAATGCAGGAAATTAGGGTATATATCCTAACTATCACAGAAATCAGTATCTAATAAACATCTGTGTAAGAGGGTATAATCCCTAGCTGCAGAATATTATCAAAATTACTGAATAGCTGTATGAAAGAATATAATTTCCAAAAATCTGGCTTTGAAACACTGAAAAGAGAACAATCATATATTCATATATTTAAAGGAAAAAATAATTAACAAACGCCAACTGCAAGACATGTGCCCAACATAATAGAAAAACAACCATTATCATAAGTGACACTAGGCAAACTAGACAGACACTTGAGGAGGCATTTATTAATATCCTGATAAAAATTACACAAAAGGTAAAATTAAGTATTTGAAAAAGGTGAAAATAAAGTAGGAAAACTTCATTGGAAAACTTGTTTCTAAATCAAAGTAAAGGTCATTGATTTTTGGGAGGCCTGTATAACCTAACAGCCATACAAGGATTGATCATTGGAGATTTTTATCCCATGAAGGGAAATTTAAAAGAAAATCATAGGATCCAATAGTGGATTGGAACTCAACCACTCAGCCTGTGACGTCCTCCTCCACTCAAGGGCGAGCCCATGAGGGAACGGTCTTCAATGCTCAGGAGTAACTCAATACTCAAGAGCCGCTTCCCGCTCAGAGGACGACACTCAACCTCGTCATCGTGGTTGAATTCATTCCGAGTTTTGGACTTAAACTCGTCAATCACACTATAGAATTGATCCTATGTAGTATGATCATACCTTCAGCCTCCCAGCTTCGACACCTCATCACACCGGATGCTGACTCTCACCATTATCACAGATAATTATGTTACTATGTATCGACAGATTTTATGTTTTAGTACATTTGTGGTTTCTTTATGTTGTTCACATATTTTATCCAAAATTATCAAATACGCAAATTTCAAAATGAAGTCAAAGAGCAGGAAAAGCCTTCAGCTCAGACATTTTGTCATGAAAACGTACTTGGGTTAAAACAGGTGATTTCACTACTACTCAAAATGACCTTGGATCAAGTTAAAACTACGACTTTCCTTACATTTTTAAGATTCCACAGCTATCTAAACATTAAAATACTTCAATGTTAGCATAACGAGAATCTTATGCTTAATTCTTAAGAGTTATTACAGCCGAAGGTGGAGTCACTGAATTACAACAGAATGCAGTAACATACTTATTTGATATCGAATGCTAATTCGTCCTACATAGTAACAGAGAGTTAACTAACATTATTCGAGTGCCGACTAGACATAGGGCAACGTAAGATTCGTGTCACATTATTCACATAACAAGTGAGATGTGAATGGTAAAGTGAAGATAAAATCCTTCTTGGACTGATTTGGTCAAGTTGTCCAAATAGGTTTTGAACAGATTACGAAGAAACAGCAAAAATAACAATTCTTTTACATTCATTTGACACAACTACCGAACGGGCACCTAACGACACAAGTGTTAATAAATCCAAGTAAAAAAGTCACAGGATAATTCAGATAAAAAGTCACAATCTTTCTTTTAACCTCAAAGGGTCGTTTTTGGACTGATTTTGGTCAAGTTGTCCAAATAGGTTTCAGAGTCCAACAAGCTTTCTGATCATTAGGAACTTTTTAATAAAACTTAAAATATTTCAACGGTTGAGAAGCAGTTTTCATGCGACATTTTCAGAACCAACTACCTCTCTCTTTCTCTCTCTCTCTCTCAACGAACTTGTTAGTCACGAAAGTATCAGCGCTTATCATGAACCTACTGTATTCTTTTTTTTTTTTTATTAATTTCGAACAAATTACAAAGAAACAAGTAACAACATGATTGGTTGTCAGTGGTGAACAAACAAAGATAAGCAAACAACTGCTTGTTTGATTGTCAGTACCAAACAGGCCTTAAAAAATCTGTATTTTTTTTTTCTTCACACTCTATTATCAAGTAATTCAGTATTGAGCAAACCCTAAGCAGACATGGATCGCAGCTTTTTTGAACGTCAAATTAAACCATTATAATCGAAGACACAATTCCAGTGATTACATAGATGAAGAATAAAGAACTTATTTCTCGTGAAATGAGATGCGGCTGCTGCAACTTTGTAATGAACTGGACGAAATGTGCTTCAAATCTTGATAAACATATTTGGAAGTGCCAAAATAAGGACTCTGCAAAGTACAAACATAAGACATCAATCAGAAAAAAATAATTCTTTTTTCATTCTAAATTGACACTTCAAAAATAAGTTGAAGCCATTTTTTATTGGTGTGATGAAATTGGAGAAATGAGTGCATCTCGGTTATTAAACATCTCACTGAAAACTATGGTTGATTTATATAGTTTCTTTGGTGAAGTATGCACTACGCATTTTGAAACTAACCCAGTTCAACTAGGTGGGCCAGGTATTAGTATTACAGTGCAAGTGGACGAGTCTTGCTTCTCACATAAACCCAAACATCACAGAGGAAGAACTCCCCATTCACAAATTTGGGTTTTTGGAATTGTAGACACATCAACAACACCAGCCATAGGATATATGGAAATAGTTGAGCGACGTGATGCTGGTGCTCTTTTGCCAATAATTGAAAAAGTAGTTAGGCAAGGATCGACTGTTCACTCAAACGAATGGAAAGCATATCAGAAAATCGGCAACATAGGACACCAACATGAAACTGTGAACCATTCCTTAAATTTTGTTGATAAAAAGACAGGTGTTCATATGCAGCACGTAGAATCCTATTGGAACAAGCAGAAAGGTAAAATAAAAAAAGATGAATGGATACAAAAGGGAATTCTTACACTCCTATTTACAGGAATTTATGTTTCGTGAACGTTATAAGGAAACTTTATTTGATTCTTTTTGTTCTGAAATTTCAAAACAATATGGTGCAATTAATTTCAACTGATTTCATTTTATTTACAATAAATTGTGTGCTTTTAATTTGACATACTTTTTGTAATTTTTATACTTACAAAATAAAGTACTTTCATAACAGTTTATTCATTTTCAATGTTATATTCATAGGGTCCAACTGGGACCCCTATTCTTCAAAAGGCCCAACTGGGACCTCTATTCTTCAAAAGGCCCCTGGGACCCCTATTCTTCAAAAGGGTTGTATGGGACCGATATTCTTCAAAAGCTCCGAAAAATCTTTCCATTCATTTGAGACAACAAATGAAGGGGCACAAAGCGACACCAGTGTTAACACTCGTGAACACCTGTCGGGCAGTCAAGATACAAACCGAACTGGAACTATTTTGTCACAGATGAAGAGGGAGAACTGCACTTCCGAGAATCTGGGTTGATGGGTATTTGAGATAACACATCCTTCAGATAAAAAAAAAAAAAAAAAAAAAAAAAAAAAGCATAAGGTTGACCTCTGATACAAGCGAACACAGAACACTGGTTTCCAACTTGAATGGTCTCTGGTATGAATTTGTTCTTCAAAAGGTTCCCCTTCAAGGATCATTACCCTCCCCTCACTGGCACATTAGCCAATAGCACAACTCCCGAAGGTTGGAATTTTGGCACTTATCGTTATTTATATGAAATTATTTCAAAACTGATAAAAGCTACAACCACGAGTTGCTTTTCGTTGTATTCTACATGAAATTGTGCACATTTTCATATATAATACTCCATGTAACGGCTAATATAAAATGGTGCAAAAATTGTCAGTGACGAAATAATTTCTGAGATGTGTCGCTGATACTTTTTAGTGCGAGAAGAAAGAAATTCGCGCTTGCATGCCTGAGTAACGATTGTAAACAAAACAATGCCTTGACCCGTGAGCTCCCAGCATCCCCCAAGGCACGTGATTCAAAAGTTTTCGCCTAGTAGGCCTATAACTATTTATCACCGAATTTTTAAAAAAACTTTTTTATATCGACGTACCATACATCCAATCGGCACCCAACAGACAATTTATATCGATGTTTAATACGTCCAATCGGCGTTAAAGGGTTAAACGCACATATCCATTAAAGAAAGCAGTAAATGCCAAGGAAAATCCGTCCTTTGTCCCGCAGTACTCAACAACCTCAACAAACCCGTGACCGCGGTGTTCAAACCGAAATATCGATGCTAGACGTCCCAGCCAAAAGGCCCAGAATCGCCCTACCAGAATTGTCCGACTCTGACATGGAAGATTTTCAAGTCTAAGGAAAGTGCAATAATTTATTTAAGTAATATAACTATGTCCTAAGTGCGGTTAGGTTGGTTTCTTTGGTTAGGTCACAACCTTCGTTCAATCTTTTGAATGGTATGCTTAAAGTTGTAATTGTATTCTAGTTTCACCAATTAAATATCGAGTGAATAAGGAGTGGCCAGAGGTTAGGTTGGTTGCTTTGGTTAGATCACAACCTTCATTACCACACTGGGGGGTCCAGGGGGGGAAGCCCCCGCCTAGGTAAGGCAACTCTCCCTAAGTCAGGTTAGGTTGGTTATATTGGTTAGGTCACAACGTTTGTTACAATACTGGGGAGTCCAGGGGGGCGAAGCCCCCCCGGCTAGGTAAGGCCACTCTCCCTAAGTCAGGTTAGGTTAGTTCTATTGGTTAGGTCACAACCTTTATCATCATACTGGGGGGTCCCCCTGGCCAAGCAAGGCCATGCTCCCTAAGTCAGGTTAGGTAGGTTCTATTGGTTAGGTCACAACATTTACCATACAGGGGGGTCAGGTTAGAGTACATGCCTTAACTCGGGTTTGGTGCGTTAGTTTGTAGGCTAACATGTTAAATGTAAGTAGTACCAAATGTAGGCACGTAGCAGGCTACCTGGGTCCGTTTCCCGTTTATAGAGTAAAATAGGTAAGAAGTCCCAAATTTGGGTAAGCAGTAGGCTAGCAGAGCCCGCATCGCGATTGTAGAGTAAGAGGTCAACATATTTAAAATAGGTAAGAAGTCCCAACTTTGGGTAAGTAGTAGGCTAGCGTAGCCTGCATTGCGATTGCAGAGTAACGGATCAACCTACTGCTAAATTGTTTGTTATTTTGCCCCCACACACCATATCTGCTTCCCCCCACCCAAAAGCCCTGGTTCCCAAGAGGGTCCCCCATTACCGTTTCTATAAAGTTTTTGGCAGTCATCGCCACTTGTATCTGCCTCCCCACACCCAAAAAACCCCGGTTTCCAAATGGGGTCCCCCTTTACCGTTTCACTTAAACTTTCGGCTCTACATTGTTTGCTGTTGTTTTGGTATCGCCCCCATATTAGTTTTGGTGTTCTTCCGCCGATTTCGGTCGGCGGTCGGGTGGGCCCAGGAAACTGTAGGTGCTCCCAGTTAAGTTAGGCATGAGTACAGTATAGCCTAGACTAAGGACTGCATTCTCTTTGACACAAGATTGCCGTCCTAAATGACTGTTTATATTACAGAGAACCAATATATGGGTCCAGTGTAAGAACTAGCTCTAAAAGGGACAATTATGGAAGGAATATAACTATGAATAAGTCAGTAAGGAAGCTATTATATCCATACTGAGAGCCCAGTTGAGATTTCTGTTAAAACACTTTCAAATTTTCTTATATACCTTTTAAAAGAGAAACGCCTTGCAGTTACAACAATCATGGCATACAAATTCGACTATACTGCGTATTAGTAGGCGGTACGGTTAGTCCAGACCCAAAAGCGCTACAGCGGAAAACCTGGGGTCTTCCTAACTGATGGGTATGCTGGGGAAGGCGTGACAATACTGCAACCATACCCAGCATGCTTAGGTAAGTCTCTGCAGAACTTAGCTCTAAAAACTTAAGTTCATGTTTAGTTTCTTGTTGTTTGTTACCAAAACCTTATGGGTTTCTAGAATAAAGAATGGGGCTTGAAACTTGTGGCGTGACTTCAGACCTGAAATTTTTTTCTTTGGGTTTTTGGTACGAAAATTTGAGATCTTAACCCTTAATGGTATGGCCAACATCATGAGTATTAATGACAGGTTTTGGTTTGTCTTGCGTAATAATTTTCAGTTATTAAATAAGACACTCTAGCAGTTTTACTTTGTTGGCAGTCTACTAAGGCTGTCGTGGTTTATTTCTCGACAATGGCAGAGAAGCAACTGATGTCACCTAGCCCCAGCAGGTGGACCTGCCCTCCCTCGACGATCAGGACATCCAAATGGTTCACAAGCGGAAGAAAGCCTTGCAAACCATCTTTGACGTCTCTGGCCCCTGACTTCACCAAATTCGACCTCTACAAAGGATTTCCCATCACTACCGAAGTTTAAGGCAGTCATAACGCAAGGCCAGACAGTCATATGCAGCTCTTTTGGCCTTAGAACGGAAGTGTGAGGATCGAACAGACATCAAGAGAACTGTACTGTTTTATTAATCAGAAATAGATAGATATAAGGAGGCTGTTCGGACGGAAACGTAGTGTCTGTCACGCGCACATACTAAAGGGAACAGCGTCCTGCTGTGATTGTGCTTTTGTGAGGACCAGAGATTAAGACAGGTAGCTGGGTACTGATGATTTATTTACAGACAAACTGGGTTGACATAGACAGGTGCGGACGGATATGTAGTGCAGTCTCGCACCGCAAACAGAAATGACTCCGAGACAGTAAATTTGTGTTTTCTTACAGACATACATTTAGATATAATTAGGCGTACAAATAATGGAATTGCATGTGTTATACATCGACGAAAAGGCCGCGGAACGCTCTATCAGACAGAAGTAAGAACAACGCGACTTGATGATTAGTTACAATGAAAATAGGGAAAAAGCGTTGTCCTTACAAATACTCCGCCCCAAGACAATGATTATGGAGTAATTATTTGGATGACAATCTTTGAGGCAGGGGGCCACCCCATGTCGTTGTGGCACTTGATGTGGGGCGTCCTCAAGTATAGTCCTTCGGTTTTGCTGATTGACAGGATGCCTCCCCTGGCGGTAGCCTGGGGGGTTCTACTGTATGCCGGGCGACCAAGACTGCGAGAGAGAGCTGCATTGTGTGTGGTGGTGGAGTGGGACGGGCCGTGGGGATCCCCAGGTGCGGCAGCGGCGTAGGTTGGGCTGAGGAAGTCCCCAGCGCAGCAGCGGCGTCCCAGCAGGTCGAGGAAACCCACAGGTAGCGGCATCGGCAGGCAGGGGAGGCCCACAGGCGTGGCAGCGGTGTCGGTTGGCCGAGGAGGACTGCAGGCGGCGGTGTCAGAAAGGGTGAGCAGGTTCACAGGTGTAGCATCGACGTCAGGAAGGCCGAGCGAGCCCCAGGAATAACGGCAGCGTCGAGGGTTTGAAGAGGCCCACAGGCAGCGACGTCAGGGGGCCGAGCAGGCCCACGTGTGCGGCAGCGATGTCGGATGGGTAAAGGAAGTACCTCGGTGTAGCAACGGCGTCAGCAGGCAGGGGATTTTGTCTGGGGACTCGCAGGTTCGGCAGTGGCGCTGGGGGAAAAAACCGAGGAGCCCCGCAGGTGCGGCGGGTCAAGAAGATATCTGGCGTCCCCCGGGTGAGACAAAGGAGGCCGCGACGTCGGATGGACGTTTTTTGAACCGCCGCCTGAATTTTTATTGGCTGACCAGCACCCAGCTACCCGTCCTCGAAATAAACGCCAAAACACGCTGGGAAGCAGTGCCGTGATTAGTCCATTAATGGCGTTGGTGTCGTCCTCGCAGTGGAGTTTTCAGAGACCTAAACTGTGGCGTCGTATTGAGTCCGTTAAAGGTTCTCTGAAGGTGAGCGGCCATAATTAGTCCGTTAAAGGCTGGGCCTAAACCGCTTGTGTCACCAACTCCGGGAGGTCACCAGTTGTGAGGACCAGAGATTAAGACAGGTAGCTGGGTACTGATGATTTATTTACAGACAAACTGGGTTTACATAGACAGGTGCAGACGGATATGTAGTGCAGTCTCGCACCGCAAACAGAAATGACTCCGAGACAGTAAATTTGTGTTTTCTTACAGACATACATTTAAGATATAATTAGGCATACAAATAATGGAATTGCATGTGTTATACATCGGCGAAAAGGCCGCAGAACGCTCTATCAGACGGAAGTAAGAACAATGCGACTTGATGATTAGTTACAATGAAAATAGGGAAAAAGCGTTGTCCTTACACTTTCTTGCATCTACAAATACACATATCAAGTGTACAGGATACATATTTTGATATATATATTGGCAGAAAGGCTACAAACTGCTCTACATTTTGGTATATATATAAAAAGGTATGTACAATGCAAGGACAGACATTTCAGCAGAAATACCGTCCTAACAGATACTTAACCACCCCCCCAACACAATGGATATGACAATAATCATTGGATGAATGGCCATCGGTCTCTTGCTGGAGGGCGGAGTAGTCTGCAGGCCCGTGACGCCATTTGTCAGGGAACGTTCTCTGGCTCTTCGTCTATTGACAAGTCGGACAGCAGGATGCCTCCCCTGGTGGGAGACCTGGGGGTTCGACTGCTGTTCTCGGGCGGCCTTGGCCATTTCTGGACGTGCTGGCGGGTTCCAGTGGTTTTTCCTTCTGAGGAGGAGTTCTGCGAGGTCCTGCTGCAATGTCGTCTTCATTAGGGATGAAAGTGGGTTTCAATCAGTCTATTGAAACCCAGTCCTTGCAGCCACTGATCGTGATGAGGAATGCCTTCTCTGATTGGCGGATGACACGATATAGTCCGCAGTAAGGGTCGCGTCTCTGCTGATGAAGATGTGTCCACAGGATTCCAGGCTTTTGGTCGGAAGTGCTTCCTTCTGTCGGAGAAGGTCTCGTGGCAGAGGATGAATTTCTGGGCGGCTGAACCGAGTCTTGACAGGGGGACATCCTCGTTGCAGTTGTCGACTGGGAAGAATTTTCCTGACACTGTCAGAGTTTCCCCATAGACCTTCTCTGCAAGTGATGGGTCGCTGTAGGCTCTTAAGGCGGTGCAGAGGCCGAGGAGGACCCAAGGTAGTTGTGCCTTCCAGTTGAGGCCCATGCAGCGTGCCATCAGGGAGGCCTTGAGGGAGCAGCGAGTCCTTTCCACCATGCCGTTTGCTGCAGGGTTGAAGGCCGTGGTGGTGTGGTGCTTCGTCCACATCAGGCATGCCAGGGCAGTCCAGAATTCCAAGGTGATGGCGGTTCCCTGGTCCGTTGTACATCGTCTGGCACCCTGAAGTGGCTGATCCAGCTGGAGAGGAGGGCTTCAGCACAGGCGTCTTCAGTGGCTTCTGATATCAGGGTGGCCATCTGCTCCATCTCTGCAAACGCCTTCTTGGCTTCCTGGAGGCGCTTCAGCAGGAGGCAGCGGAATTTTGCACAAGTCGGGGGGCCCCTTGGAGTCGATGTGGTGGTACACAATGTGTTTGAACAACTCCGGAAACTCTTATAGGAGGGAGGCATACTTGTGGGGGGGGGGGGGGGAGATGTAGTATGTAGTAGATGGCAGGTACCTTGGGACCTGTGGAGAGTGGCCGTGAGATGCAGGTCTCGGTGTCTAGAAGGCGTTGGCATGCTACGACTACCAGAAACCTGTGGTGGGCCAAGAGCTTCGCCCATAGGAGAAGAATTCTAACATCAGCGATGACGACGGGACAGGTGTAGGTCCGACACAGGAATGCGATGGTCTGGGACTTGGTGCCGTAGCACCGTATGGGGGTCACGATGGCAGCTACGAGGGCGGCTGGGGCATCAGGGGTGAGGCTGCAGTCCTCTGCTGATGGCAGGAACACCGATTGCATAGCCCTAGTGTCGACCAGCATCCTGTGGTCACAGATCGCGTCTTTGACATAGAATCCTATGGGACGGGACTTGGCTACTGACACCGCCAGAGAAGGCAGTGTTGGGCGCCGCCCTCTTCGTCTCTTAGTGGCGTGTAGGAGTGGAGGAGGTCGCACTTTTCAGTCTTCTGCGGGGTCCTCCTGCTGCGGGCAGTTAGTTGAGGGTGGGGCAGCAAGCTTCATGGACCAGGTGGCAACGAACAGCCTATGTGCCCTTTCCACCAAGACCTCCATCTCCATCTCTTAGGTTTCCAAAATCTGGCCCCTCACCTCTGGGGGCAGCTGGCAGAGGAAAAATTCTTTGGGAAGGCTAACTTCCTTCTAACATCCCTGTGGATCCCTCTCCTGCAGTAGCATCAGGCCCTGGAGCTTGTCCCAGACGTCCCTCGCGTCTGTGTCAACCAAGAGGTTGACAACCAGGTCGAAGTTGTGGGCAGTTCTCTCAGGGGTGGGGAAGGAGAAAACCTAGACCAACTTCTTAAGGTTGTCAAAAGGCACCCTTGAGTTGGGTATCCATCCATGGTGTGAGAAGGCCGAAAACCTTCTCCGGAAGAGCTGCAGCGATCAAGTCGGCCTTGATCCTCTCCTCTGTGATGCCATCGAGTCTGAACTGGATCTCAGTTCACTGGAGCCAGGATACTACATTCTGCTGGGAGAAGGGAGGCAGTTGGATGTAGTAGAGGGTGGTGGGGTGAGGCGGCGGGCATATGGCTGCAGCTTGCAAGGGCACAGTGTGGGGTGTAGGGGGAGCACCCAAGTTCTCTATGTTTGTCATCTCACAAACACCAAAATGCATGAGCACTTTATTTCTTCTACTAATGGTGTTTACCTATGGTTGACTGAGTTATTAATGGCTGACCAAACCATGACAGGAATGCCAAAACACTCCTGTTGAGGATGTCCCATTTTAAGTCCACTAATGGCATTTGGTCAACCGTGGGTAGGAGTGCCAGAAAACCAAGACTGAGGCGCCATTTTGAGTCTGTTAATGGTTTTCTGGAGGGAGTGGCCAAAACTGCTGCCTGTCATAAAACAGAGGTCACCAGTTGTGAGGATCAAACAGACATTGAGAGAACTGTACTGGTCTATTAATCAGAAACAGATATACATAAGGAGGCTGTGCAGACAGAAACGCATTGTCCAACACGCGCACATACAAAAGGGGATGGAGTCCCGCTGCGATTGTGCGTTCTTGCACATACAAATATACATATAATTAAGCGTACAGGATACATAATTTGATATATATATTGGCGGAAAGGCCGCAAACTGCTCTACATTTGGGTTTATATATAAAAAGGTATGTACAATGAAAAGACAGACATTTCGGCAGAAATGCCATCCTTACAGAAGCATCCTGAAACCAAACTTCAAGCCCAGCCCAATCTGAAAGGGGAATTTATCATTTCTCCGACAGACCAACATTCTGCTGAGCTGCTCAAGAAAGATCCCTCCTGCATTCTGCTGGATCCTGCTGATAAGATTATGAAGGGGATGATTTGCAAGTCCCCATGTACATCACCACTGACTGTATCTTGCAGGTGCCGAACATCGTGACCGCGAAGAGATGTACTGTGAAGAAGGAAAAGGACATGACAGAGAAGACCTTAAATGTAGAAGAAACCTTCAGGGGAGACATAACAGCCTTTATAGACCTTGGGATCCTCAGAAGATACCGTATAGAAGCCTTTATTCTCAAACTTTGAGATGTTTTAAGTGCGAGAGGTTTGGACATCTCAAGAGGGAGTGTACGGCCCACCATGTCAGCAGGATTTGTAGCCAACGTTACGAGACTGAAGTATGCCTTCAAAAGTTCAAAGCAAAGGGCCACACTGTTGCCCGATGTACAAACTGTCACCAGTCACACCATGCATGGTTTAAGGGATGTCCCGTCAGACTGGAGAAGATTTGGAGGATGAAGGGCATCCCCCTGCCACTTGCATGACCTCAAGAACACCAGCCATTGCCCCGAAGAAGACCTTCAAGCAAGCCGAGAATAGACCCGAGGACGAATCTGCCTCCTCCACCACAAACTCCTCAACCTTCTCCTGCACAACCTCTGAAACCCAGGCATTATCCTCCTTTATTTTCACCTTTTCCAAATTTGTTTTACCTTTTGCGTAATTCTTATCGCTGCCGTTTGGTCATAAGGATATTAATAAATGCCTCCTTAAGTGTGTCTAGTTTGCCTAGTGTCACTTATGATAATGGTCTTTTTTCTATTATATTGGGCACATGTCTTGCAGTTGGCTTTCTTTTGGAGGTTATGAGTGTTAGCGTTTGTTAATTATTTTTTCCTTAAATATATGATTGTTCTCTTTTCAATGTTTCAAAATCCAAATTTTTGGGATTGATATTTTTTCATACAGCTATTCAGTAATTTTGATAATATTCTGCAGCTAGGGATTATTGCCTCTTACGCAGATGGTTATTAGATACTACTGATTTCTGTGATACTTAGGATATACGCATACCCTAATTTCCTGCATTCCTTGACATTATGTCATGATTATATGGATCCCAATATTCAGAATACTGAGGAAAACTTGCTGCATATAATGGAGCACCGCCAGTTTTTCCAACTCATTTATACTCCAATCCCCCAAGATGTACTATAGTTACTGTTGACCATATTTGTGTTTTTGCTTTCCAACAACAGTTTGCTTATACCTTGTAATGAATCATGTTTATTGCTAGTTCTGATAGTCTAAATTCAGGTAATGTATAGATTCGTCGGGCAGGCCGTGTAACTCCCTCTGCCCAGGCCACCAATCCCTCCGCCAAGGTAAATAGTTCCGCCCCAAACAGCTGACGACCGTGTGACCGTTGTTCCTGCGACCCGCAACCCAATGTGCCCTGCAACCTTTCTCAGTCCTTGCCAGATTCCCAACATGGCTGTGTCCGCATCGTATCCCAAGCATCAAAATGCGGTCCAACTTCACCCAACAATCACAACACGCTGCCATACAAATGGATTCGTCATTTCCACGCTTGCTTATTCCCCCAATTCCAACCGTCCAGATCCCACCAAAAACAGTTGATCAAGCCCCAAAGAAAGGAAGAATCGAGTTGTCCGAATTGGTAATTTCCGAATTTGACGACTCCAATTTTGAATAAGGTAAGTGCGGTTTTATACAGTTTTCAGTCAAAGAATTTTGTGTGCTTTCTGGGAGGGTCCAGAGAGGGCGAAGTCCCCCCAGCCAGGTAAGGCAGTGTTGTCCTAGGTGTGGTTAGGTTAGTCAGAGCTGGTTAGGTCAGGGACTAGCACTATCGGAAATGTTCGGTTAGGGGGATGTCTGGGGGGGTCCACTTTGCCCCCCCCAGCCAGGTTAGGGCATGCACTATAAGTCAGGTTAGGTGGGTTTGTTTGGTTAGGGTCAGTTTAGTTACCCATGCTGTGCATCTCACGCCCAAACACTCACTTAGGCTAACAGCCCATATGTTCAGAATACGAATGTAGAGAAGGGGACAGTTTAGTTACCCAGGCCACACATCTCATGCCAGACGTCCACTTAGGCTAACAGCCTTTATTTTCGGACTATAAATGTAGAGTAGGGAGACAGTTTAGCTAGACAGGGCGTGCATCTCATCCACGAACATCCACTTAGGCTAACAGCCCATATGTTCGAACTACAAATGGAGAGTAGGTCGTCAGCCATACAGCCATTTCGTGGATTTCCTAATGTTAATTGTAGCCGTCTTTGTCCTCCTAGCCCCCCCCCCCCCCCCCCACAAAAAACCCTGGTTTCCCAATAGGTACCCCCTTACCATGTCCATTTGCCCTTTTTTATGTGTTCCCCACCCCCACCGAAAACCCCAGTTCCAAACAAGGTCCCCCTTGCCGTTTTTATAGGCTTTTCAATATTCTATTACTGCACGTTTTCAAAAATTGCGCCAAAACATAATCCCGCCATCTTGTTTGTATTCGTCCGCCAATTATTTAGCAAACGATACTCTTGCCCAACGAAACTGTAACCGCTCCCTAAATTTCTCATCAGATTTCTTTTGCCGTTTCTAAAACTGATAATTTTTCGTTTTTCTATCACCGATTTCTAACTAACAAAGTTTTTTTTTCTTTCTTTCTTCGAGTAATGAAAAATGGTAATTGAACTCCCTAGATTTGTAGGGTTTTTTTTTTTCGTTTTTCTACGACGATAACTTTTTCGATTGCTTTACTGGCTATCTCTGATTCGCCAGACTCGCTAAAATCGATCTTTTTCTCCTACTGATGGGTAACTTAGGGTTTAAAGGGGTTTGTAACCTTGCCTGTTCACCTTTCCTTTCACTTTTGCAAATCATATCATTTCACCTGCATATTCCATTGATATCACATATCCTTAAAATCACCTTCCCACCTGCAAAATATTCATATGACCTACCAGCAATAAACATGTACTATTACAAGGTATAAGCAAACTGTTGTTGGAAACCAAAAACACAAATATGGTCAACAGTGACTATTGTACATCTTAGTGAATTGGAGAATCAGTGAGTTGGAAAAACTGTCGGTGCTCAATTATATGCAAGTTTTCCTCAGTATTCTGAGTATTAGGATCCATATAATCATAACATAATATCAAGGAATGCAGGATATTAGGGTATATATCCTAACTATCACAGAAATCAGTATCTAATAAACATCTGCGTAAAAGGGTATAATCGCTAGCTGCAGAATATTATCAAAATTACTGAATAGCTGTATGAAAGAATATCAATCCCAAAAATCTGGCTTTGAAACACTGAAAAGAGAACAATCATATATTTAAAGGAAGTAATAATTAACAAACGCTGACACTCATAACCTTCAAAAGAAACCCAACTGCAAGACATGTGCCCAACATAATAGAAAAACAACCATTATCATAAGTGACACTAGGCAAACTAGACAGACACTTAAGGAGGCATTTATTAATATCCTGATGGCCAAACTGCAGCGATAAAAATTACACAAAAGGTAGAACAGGTAGAACAAAGTATATTTGAAAAAGGTGAAAATAAAGTAGGAAATCTTCATTGGAAAACTTGTTTCTAAATCAAAGTAAAGGTCATTGATTTTTTGGAGGCTTGTAAGGCTAATAGCCATACAGGGGTTGATCATTAGAGATTTTTATCCCTTAAAGGGAAATTTAAAAGAAAATCATAGGATCCAATAGTGGATTGGAACTCAACCACTCAGCCTGTGACGTTCTCCTCCACTCAAGGGCGAGCCCATGAGGGAACGGTCTTCAATGCTCAGGAGTAACTCAATACTCAAGAGCCGCTTCCCGCTCAGAGGACGACACTCAACCTCGTCATCGTGGTTGAATTCATTCCGAGTTTTGGACTTAAACTCGTCAATCACACTATAGAATTGATCCTTTGTAGTATGATCATACCTCTGCCTCCCAGCTTCGACACCTCATCACACCGGATGCTGACTCTCACCATTATCACAGATAATTATGTTACTATGTATCGACAGGTTTTATGTTTTAGTACATTTGTGGTTTCTTTATGTTGTTCACATATTTTCTCCAAAATTATCAAATACGCAAATTTCAAAATGAAGTCAAAGAGCAGGAAAAGCCTTCAGCTCAGAAATTTTGTCATGAAAACGTACTTGGGTTAAAACAGATGATTTCACTACTACTCGAAATGACCTTGGCTCAAGTTAAAACTACGACTTTCCTTACATTTTTAAGATGCCACAGTTATCTAAACATTAAAATACTTTAACGTTAGCATAACGAGAATCTTATGCTTAATTCTTAAGTGTTATTACAGCCGAAGGTGGAGTCACTGAATTACAACAGAATGCAATAATATATTTATTTAATATCGAATGCTAACTCGTCCTACATAGTAACAGAGTTTTAACTAACATTATTCGAGTGCTGACTAGACATGGGGCAACGTAAGAGTCGTGTCACATTATTCACATAAACAAGTGAGATGTCAATGGTAAAGTGAAGATAAAATCTTTCTTGGGCTGATTTTGGTCAAGTTGTCCAAATAGGTTTTGAATAGATTACGAAGAAAAAGCAAAAATAACAATTTTTTTACATTCATTTGACACAACTACCAAACGAGCACAAAACGACACCTGAGTTAACGAATCCAGGAAAAAAGGTCACAGAATAATTCACAGATAAAAAGTCCCAATCTTTCAACCGCAAAGGGTCCTTCTTGGACTGATTTTGGTCAAGTTGTCCGAATATGTTTCAGAGTCAGACACCTTTCTGATCATTGGAAACTTTAGAATAAATCTTAAAATATTTCGACGGTTGAGAAGCTGTTTTTAGGTGACATTTTCAGAACCTCTCTCTCTCTCTCTCTCTCAACGGACTTGTTAGTCACGAAAGTGTCAGCGTTTAGAATGAATCTGCTATATACTTTTGTTTTTGAAATTTCGAACAAATAACAAAGAAACGGCAATAAGAAAAATCTTTCCATTCATTTGATACAACAAATGAAGGGGCACAAAGCGACACCAATGTTCACACACGTGAACACCTGTCGGGCAGTCAACGATACAAACCGAACTGGAACTATTCTGTCACAGATGAAGAGGAAGCATTGTACTTCCGAGAATCTGGATCGATGAATATTTGAGATAATGTATCCTTCAGATCTAACAAAAGCATAAGGTTAACCTCTGATACAAGCCAATACAGGACACTGGTTTCTAACATGAAAAGTCTCTAGTATGAATTTGTTCTTAGACAGGTTCCTCTTCAAGGATCCTTTACCCTCCCCTCACTGGTACATTACCCAGTAGCACGATAACTACAGGTTTGGGTAATAGAATCCCCTCCACTGGTTAATGATTATTCCCTCAGCTGTTCTGCAGTTTAACGATTTTATCATTCCCAGTCATATCAAAAGACCATGAGAAAATCGACTTTTTCAAGGTTAACATAGATCCTAAACATCCTAAACTATACCAAACCTGAATGAAAAACTAAACAAGACCATCATCTGCAACCAAACAGGACGTCCCTCTGGACCCTATTCTGGAGCTCTTTCATATCTTCAAAGCCCAAAAGTGAGAAACAAAACACAAAGTCCTTCCTGGAAAATAGCGACCTTCAGAGGGACAATTCTGAGCCAGTATGGTTCACAATATGGGGATATTTCCATTATTCGTGGTTTAAATCATGCAGTGCTAGATTAGCTTGTATTGCTAAAGTTAAAAGCAAAAACAAATCTACCAAAAATAAGTCCAATACCAACACCAGCACCCTGGCCAATGATATTCCGAGAGCCATGGATAGAAACAACAGAATAAGCTGTGGAAATAGTAACAGTTTGATATCTGACGAAAGAACCACGAACTGAACAGTAAACCCATTGTAATGATGGAAATCTTCCATTTAAAATCTATGACAGTATACCCATGAAAATTGATGGACTGGAAAACTGAACTGGTTTTCATCTTATCAAGATATCAAGTTAACCACTCGAAGTTGAGATTGTCTATGCTCGAGTGTTTGTACCTAAGTGAGTAACTGTAACCAAGTGCGTAGTTGCATAAGCTCAAATCGCTCTGTTCCATCAACACTAGAGGGAAAAGGAATGTAGCTCCCCTTATTTTAATTTGAAATTACCAATTTCTCCCTGAAGTAGGGAACCAGAATAGGGGTCCAGTGTATGAACCAGTATAAGAACCAATTCTAGATGGAACAATTACTGAAGGAATACAAATACTAAGTTGCTATCACAATGTACTCAACTACTGTTAAGAAGAAATATAAAAAAAAAAAACTGTGGGGGCCCAGTCAATGAGCTGATTCGATAAGAGTTTTGAATATGCCTTTCCATGATATTCTAAAGTCCCGTGAAACCGTTATAGGTGATACTGTTTGTATTTGCAACAACACATGACAACCGCCAAAGATGTTAGCAGTTGGCGTGGCTTGTATAGTTCAAAAGAGTGCCATGCATCTCTACATCCCTTCTTGATTGGCCCTTGTGTCTAGGAGCCAGGATAACCAATCAGCTTCTGGCATAATGATGCCACATGAAGGGGACATTTGAAAAAGAGGCCGCACCAGCAGTCAAATCTGTTCGTTTGCAGATCCCATACTGTACAGACTGGATCAAGATGAGTGACCAGTGCCCTGCAGTCCTGTCGGCTGCCACAAAGACGTGTATTGCAATGTAGTGTCAAGAACAGTCCAACCTGATGTCCAGTAGTTAAACCACAATAATAGCAAGTAAAGGCCAACTGTGTAGCTAAGAATAATACACCTGTGTTTAACGTTTCCTCAATTATTATTTTTGCATGCCCTACATTGCATGCATGTAAACTTATCTCTCTTCTGTTTTTCCTTCAAATCTCGAACCCCACACGACACCAAAATTCTAGCCGTTCCCTCAGTCCTATATCTGCAACAATGAAGATTCAACCGTCAAGTACCTGTTCCAGCTAAGAATAGGACTACAATATAAGCCTAGGACTATTAGGTACCTCTATTATTCTATGCCAAGGTTTGAATTGTTATGTATAGGATAGTTTAAGTTAATTTTCCTAAAAGTATGGTAGCTCCAAATGTTTAAGTCAGGGCAACTGACACCTCAATAATGTATACATATACGTACAGTATGGTAAATACACGGTGTGGGATGCTAGATTTTTTTAGTCATGTACTCTGTTTCTGCAGATGCTGATAGTACTTACCAGAGTCGAACAAGAAATAACTACACTATTACCTGCTGAAATGGTCAAAAATGGGAAATAACATATTTTGTAGTCAGTTTTTAGGGGATATACTAAATCACCACTTTGCATGTTAAGCCAATATTATGTTGTTGTTGTTGTTGTTGAAGATTAAGCTGGCTTTATGCCAGCACGGGCTTTAGCTAAAAGCAGCCCGTAGGTCATTTGAATTTTTTCAGGTGGTTAAGGTGATTTTTTAAGGATATGTGGCGAATCTTTATTCATGATATCAATGGTATATGCAGATGTGATGGTATGATTTGCAATGGAAAAGAAAAGGTGAACAGGCAAGGTTACAAACCCCTTTAAACCCTAAGGTACCCATTAGTAGAAGATAAAGATTATGCAGGTTTGGCGGGAAATTGAGATTGAACATGCTGCTGACAAGGTGAAACCCTTTATAGGACCATAACAGTGGTTAGTAAAAATGCAGGAAATTAAAGATATCCCTGATGCAGTGAAATTGAAGAACTTTGAGACCATTGTATTTTCTGTGCTGTATTGTATAGTTTTGTATTTTCTGTGAATATTTTTATAATTAAATGCTTTATGAGTTCATATACATGACCATTATCTCCATTTCCAAGTATATATTGTTGTATGTGTATATTATATTCATAGATTATGGATCTGATGCATATACTACCTGCTTTGTGTACAGTGAACTTATATTCAGTTGAATTTTATATGAACTTGGCCGGGTTAAAAATTTTGTATGAGAAGTTATTCATCCAAAACTTTACAAACTCTAGTTGAGTTTATAAAGTTATGTGACTGATGTATAAAGTTAAGTGACTAATATGTAAGTTAGTCATTAGGATTCTTTAAGAGGTATATTATCCTCGAAGTAAAGGTTTTCCTGCTCATGTTTATTGAGTGAATGAGCCTGAATGATGATGTAAGCAATTGTTTGTGAGAAAAATAATCATAAGTGATTATATCCCTAATGAGGTGGGATTAGATCTTAACCAAATTTAAGATCACTCTTACTTGTGCTTAACTTGGTCAAGTTATTAGGATGGTTAGGCAGACACGTGCCTTAAGGGTGGCATCCCACAACTTGCTCTGTATGTCTGTTAACAGACCTTAAGGATTAAATGTGCAGTTTATATCTCTGGTTGAGAGATAGGAAGTTGGGAAGTACTTACTGTTGCAAGATCTGAATTGTTGTTGTCAGATTTATAATTTACCCTAAATATTATAATTTAAGGGATTGGTTGTCCTTGATAAATGAAAACCAATTTTTGCAAAGGTAAAGTGATGTAATGATGGAAATATTCCATTTAAAATTTATGACAGACCCATAAACATTGGAGGACTGGAAAACCGAATTGGTTTTCATCTTATCAAGATGTTAAGTTAACCATTCGAAGTTGAGGCTGTCTATGATCGAGCAAACATGCGTAACTGTAACAAAGTGCGTAGTTGCGTAAGCTCAAATTTCTGTTCCAGACGAGTACGGCAACACTAGAGGGGAAGGGAATGTAGCTCCCCTTTATATTCATTTGAAATGACATATTTCTCCCTTGTAAAAGATATGCACTTGTCTCAGTTTATATTCATATATTGCCATAACACTTAATAGTGTTCCTTTGTATTTTACTTTGATGTAGTTACTGTCAGTTACAAAGAATTGCTATGGTACTGTTACATAAGTCGCACCATGTTGAGTTTGTATGTGGTTGCAATTGTACCATAAACTATAGGCTAAGATGTGAATTGGTCTTCCATTTATTTATGAAAATGTCAATTCTTGAGTTAAATTCCACCTGTGTCATGCACATAAAGTCAGGTTAACTGTACAGTGTAACAGTTATGTTAGGCACAAGTACAGCATAGCCTAGACTAAGGACTGCATTATCTGTGACACAAGATTGCCATCCTAAATTAAATGTTTGTATTACAGGGAACCAATATATGGGTCCAGTGTAATAACTTGTTCTAGAAGGGACAATTATGGAAGGAATACCACTATGAATAAGTCAGTAAGGAAGATAAGGTTACATTATATCCACATTGAGAGCCCAGTTGAGATTTCTGTTGAAACACTTTCAAATTTTCTTATATACCTTTTAAAGAGAAATGCCTTGCAGTTACAACAATCATGGCATACAAATTCGACTACACTGCGTATCAGTAGGTGGTACAGTTAGTCCAGACCCATAAGAACTACAGCGGAAAACCTGGGGTCTTCCTAACTGTCGGGTATGCTGGGGAAGCCATGACAATATTGCAACCATACCCAGCATGCTTAGGTAAGTCACTGCAGAACTTAGCCCTAAAAACTTAAGTTCGTGTTTAGTTTCTTGTTGTTTGTTACCAAAACCTCATGGGTTCTTAGAATAAAGAATGGTGCTTGAAACTTGGGGCTTGACTTTGGACCTGAAATTTTTTTTCTTTGGGTTTTTGGTATAAAAATTTGAGATCTTAACCCTTAATGGTCTGGCCCACATCATGCATATTAATGACAGGTTTTGGTTTCTCTTGCGTAATAATTTTCAGTTATTAAATAAGACACTCTAGCGGTTTTATTTTGTTGGCAGTCTACTAAGGCTGTCGTGGATGTGATGGCAGAGAAGCAACCGACATCACCTGGTCCCAAGCTGGTGGACCTGCCCTCCCTAGACGAACAAGACTTCCAGATGGTTCAAAAGAAGCAAAAGAAAGCCTTGCAAACCATTTTTGATGTCTCTGGACCCTGACTTCAGCACCAAATTCGACCTTTACAAAGGATTTCCCATCACTAACAAAGCTTAAGTCAGTCACAACGCAATGCCAGACTTCATATGCAGCTCTTTTGGCCTTAGAACAGAAGTGTGAGGATCGAACAGACATCAAGAGAACTGTACTATTTTATTAATCAGAAACAGATATACGTATATAAGGAGGCTGTGCGGACAGACATGTCGCGCACATACTAAAGGGAAAGGCGTCCTGCTGTGATTGTGCTTTCTCGCAAATACAAATATACATATAATTACGTAAGTATACTGGATACATATTTTGATAGAAATATATTGCCAGAAAGGCTGCAAACTGCTCTACAATTTGATATATATATGAAAAGGTATGTCAGCAGAAATAACATCCTAACAGATACTAACCCGCCCCCCCAACACAATGGTTAAGACTAAATCGTTTGATGAATATCCATCGGTCTCTTGCTGGAAGGCGGAGGCGTCTGCAGGTCCGTGACACCATTTGTCAGGGAACATTCTCTGGCTCTTCGTCTCCTGATGAGTTGGACAGCAGGATGCCTCCAATGGTGGGATAACTGGGGGGTTCGACTGCTGTCCTCGGGCAGCCTTGGCAACATCTGGGTGTGCTAGCGGGTTCCAGCGGTTTTTCCTTCTGGGGAGGGTTTTTCCTTCTGGGGAGGAGTCCTGCGAGGTCCTTCTGCAGTGTCGTCTTCATCAGGGATGAAGGTGGGTTTCAGTCGGTCTATTAAGACCCAGTCCTCGTAGCCATTGATCGTGATGAGGAATGCCTTCTCCGATTGGTGGATGACGAGATACGGTCCTCAGTAAGTTCTCATTAACCCTCTTACGCCGACTGGACCTATTTTACTTCGACATTTTTTGTCTCTCGTGTGCCGACTGGACGTATTTTATGTCGACTTACAAAAGTTTTTTTTTAAATTCGCGGAAAAATACTTATAGGCCTACCAGCCTAAAACTTTTGAATCACGCGCCTTGGGGGATGCTGGGAGTTCACGGATCAAGGTGTTGTTTTGTTTACAATCGTTACGCAGGCGCGCAAGCGCGAATTTCTTTCTTGCCGCACTAAAAAGTATCAGTGACACATCTCGGAAATTATTTCGTCACTTTGACAATTTTTGTACCATTGTAAATTAGCCGTTACATGAAGTATTATATATGAAAATGTGCGCATTTTTATGTAGAATACAACAATAAAATACTCATGATTGTAGCTTTTGTCAGTTTTGAGATATTTTCATATAAATAACGATAATTGCCAAAATTTCAACCTTCGGTCAACTTTGACTCTACCGAAATGGTCGAAAAACGCAATTGTAAGCTAAAACTCTTATATTTTAGTAATATTCAATCATTTACCTTAATTTTGCAACTAATTGGAAGTCTCTAGCACAATATTTTGATTTATGGTGAATTTATGAACAAACTTTTTCCTTACGTCCGCGCGGTAACTCTTCCGAAAAAAATCATACGTGCGATTGTGGTAATGTTTGCACCATTTTAAAATTAGCCGTTATATAAAGTTTTATATATGGAAATGTGCGCAATTTCATGCACAATACAACTAAAAACAACCCATGGTTGTAGCTTTTATCAGTTTTGAGATATTTTCATATAAATAACGATAACTGCCAAAATTTCAACTTTCGGTCAACTTTGACTCTACCGAAATGGTCGAAAAACGCAATTGTAAGCTAAAACGCTTATATTCTAGTAATATTCAAGCATTTACCTTCATTTTGCAACAAATTGGAAGTCTCTAGCACAATATTTCGATTTATGGTGAATTTATGAAAAAAATAACATTTTCTTTACGTCCGCGATTGTGGTAATGTTTGCACCATTTTAAATTAGCCGTTACATAAAGTTTTATATTTGAAAATGTGCGCAATTTCATTTAGAATACAACAAAAAATAATTGAAGGTTGTAGCTTTTCTCATTTTCGAAATATTTGCATATAAATCACGATAAATAGAAAAATAAACCACGTTCGGTCAACTTTGACTCTACCGAAATGTCGAAAACGAACATGTAAGCTAAAACTCTTACATTCTAGTAATATTCAGTCATTTATCTTCATCTTGAAACAAATTCGAAGTCTCTAGCAAAATATTTAGATTTATGGTGAATTTTAAAAAAAATCATTCCTTCCCTCCACGCGCGGATTCTCCGCCACAAATCTCCGAAATGCGTACGTCCCACTCTCGGAATATTTGCTCCGTTTCATATTAGGCATTTCATAGAGTTTTATATATGAAAATGTGCGCAATTTCATGTAGAATAAAACAAAAAATATTTGAAGGTTGTAGCTTTTATTTCCGAAATAATTGCATATAAAAAATATATATATAAAAAAAATTCGACATTCGGTCAACTTTAACTCGTCAGATATGGTCGAAAACTGCAATTGTAAGCTAATACTCTTACAGTATAGTAATATTCAATCATTTTTCTTCATTTTGAAAGAAATTGGAAGTCTCTAGGACAATATTTAGATTTATGGTGAATTTTTGAAAAAAATATTTGTTTACGTCCGTGCGTTACGAATTCATGCATTATTTTGTGATAATATTTTCTCTGTGTTGCTTTGATCGTTTTACAATGTGTTATATACCAAAATGATCGCAATTTAGTGTACATTACAACGAAAAAAAGTAACTTTGTTACCTTTAACCGTTTTGCGCACAGCGCGATTTAAATACAATTATATATGAAATTTCGTTTTTGCGCTATCATATATTGCATTATTTATATATGATGATATTTTTCATTTCTGATGGTTGCATACTAAACTTCAGGCAATGACAAAAAAAAGGAGCCAAAAATGAACTCCTAATCTTGAAAACTAAGCGCGCTGTGATTTTTTGAAAAAAATATTTTTTCCGCTTCCGCCCTCACTCCGAAACCCCTCCGGCATACGGGAGACAATTTTTTATTTACCGCTCTGGCGTAAGAGGGTTAAGGGAGGGCAGGTGGCGTCTTTCCTGGTGAAGACATGTCCGCAGGAATCCAGGGCTTTTGGTCAGGACTCAGAAATGCTTTCTTTTGTCGGAGAAGGTCTTGCGGCAGGGGATGAATTTCAGGGTGGCTGCACTTTGTCTTGACTGGGGGACATCCTCGTTGCAGCTGTCGACTGGGAAGAATTTTCCTGACACTGTCAGTTTCCCCGTGGACATTCTCTGCAGGTGATGGGTTGCTGTTGGCTCTTGGGGCGGTGCAGAGGCTGAGGAGGACCTAAGGTAGTTGTGCCTTCCAGTTGAGGCCCGTTCAGTGTGCCATCAAGAAGGCCTTGAGAGAGTGGCAAGTCCTTTCCACCATGCCGTTTGTTGCAGGGTTGAAGGCTATGGTGGCGTGGTGCTTCATCCCCATCAGGCTTGCCAGGCCGGTCCACAGTTCCAAGGTGAAGGCGGTTCCCGGTCTGTTGTGACATCGTCTGGCACCCTGAAGTGGCTGGTCCAGCTGGAGAGGAGGGCTTCAGCACAGGCATCTGCAGTGGCTTCTGATATAAGTGGTGGTACACATTGTGTTTAGGCGAGAACCCTGCCACTTTGCGGAGCTCTGGTTTGAACACCTCTGGAAACTCCTATAGGAGGGAGGCATACTTGTGGGGGGAGATATAGCAGATGGCAGGTACCTTGGGACCTGCAGTGTGTGCATGAGATGCAGGTCTCAGTGTCCAGAAGGCGTTGGCGGGCTACGACTACAAGAAACTTGTGGTGGACCAAGAGCTTCGCCCATAGGAGAAGAATTCTAACATCAGCGATGACGAAGGGACAGGTGTAGGTCTGACACAGGAATGCGATGGTCTGGGACTTGATGCCATAGGAGCATATGGGGGTCCTGTTGGCAGCCATGAGGGCAACTGGGGCATCAGGGGCGTGGCTGCAGTCCTCTGCTGATAGCGGAACACCGACTGCATAGCCCCAGTGTCGACCAGCATCCTGTGGTCACAGATCGCGTCTTTGACATAGAATCCTATGGGGCGGGACTTGGCTACTGCCACTGCCAGGGAAGGCAGTGTTGGGCACCGCCCTCTTTGTCTCTTGGTGGTGTGCAGGAGTGGAGGAGGTCACACTTTTCAGTCTTCTGCGGGGTCCTCCTGCTCCAGGAGGTTAGTTGAGGGTGGGGCAGCAAGCTTCATGGACCAGGTGGCGACAAACAGCTTATGCACCCTTCCCACCAAGACCTCCACCTTCATCTCTTTGGTTTCCGAAATCTGGCCCCTCACCTCTGGGGGCAGCTGGCAGAGGAAAAGTTCTTTGGGAAAGCTAACTTCCTTCCGACATCCCTGTGGGTCCCTCTCCGGCAGTAGCATCAGGCCCTGGAGCTTGTCCCAGATGTCCCTCGGGTCTGTGTCAACCAAGGGGTTGACAACCAGGTCGAAGTTGTGGGCAGTTCTCTCAGGGGTGGAGAAGGAGAAAACTTAGACCAACTTCTTAATCAGGTTGTCGAAGGGCACCCCTCCGGGTTGGGTATCCATCCATGGCGCAAGACAGTCGAAAACCTCCTCCGGGAGAGCTGCTGCGGTCAAGTTGTCCTTGATCCCCTCCTCTTGTGATGCCATGGAGTTTGAACTGGATCTCAGTTTACTGGAGCCACGATACTACATTCTGCTGGGAGAAGGGCGGCAGTTGGATAGAGTGGTGGGGTGAGGCGGCGGGCATGTGGCTGCAGCTTGCAAGGGCACAGTGTGAGGCATCTGGGGCGCGCCCGAGTTCTCTATGTTTGTCATCTCACAAACACCAAAACGCATGAGCACCATATTTATTCTACTAATGGTGTTTACCTATGGTCGACCGAGTCATTAATGGCTCACCAAACCAGTGAGGGGAATGCCAAAACACTCCTTTAGAGGATGTGCCATTTTAAGTCCACTAATGGCATTTGGTCGACCGTGGGTAGGAGTGCCAGAAAACCAAGACTGAGGTGCTGTTTTGAGTCGGTTAATAGTTTTCTGGAGGGAGTGGCCAAAACTGCTGCCTATCCTAATCCAGAGGTCACCAGTTGTGAGGATCGAACAGAAACATCGAGAGAACTGTACTGGTTTATTAATCAGAAACAGATATACGTACATTAGGAGGCTGTGCAGACGGAAACGGAGTCCCGCTGCGACTGTGCTTTCTTGTACATACAACTATACATATAATTAAGCATATAGGATACATATTTCGATATATATATATATTGGCGGAAAGGCTGCAACTGCTCTACATTTTGATTTATATATAAAAAGGTATGTACAATGAAAGTGGACATTTCGGCAGAAATGTCATCCTTACAGAAGTATCCTGAAACCAAACTTCAAGCCCAGCCCAATCTCAAAGGTGAATTTATCATTTCCCCGAAAGAGCAACAATTCTGCTGAGCCACTCAAGAACGATCCCTCCTGCCTTCTGCTGGATCCTGCTGATAAGATTATGACAGGGATGATTTGTAAAGTCCCAAAGTATACCACCATTGACCGTATCTTGCAGGTGCCAAACATCGTGGCTGGGAAGAGATGTACTGTGAAGAAGGAAAAGGACACGACAGAGGAAACCTTGAAGGTAGAAGCAACCTTCAAGGGCGACATAACAGCCTTTATAGACCTTGGGATCCTCAGAAGATACCGCATAGAAGCCTTTATTCTCGAACCTCTGAGTTGTTATAAGTGCCAGAGGTTTGGACATCTCAAGAGGGAGTGTACGGCCCACCATGTCAGCAGGATTTATAGCCAACGTCACGAGACTGAAGTGTGCCTTCAAAAGTTCAAAGCAAAGGGCCACACTGTTGCCCGATGTACAAACTGTCACCAGTCACACCATGCATGGTTTAAGGGATGTCCTGTCAGACTGGAGAAGATTTGGAGGATGAAGGGCATCCCTGCAAGACCTCAAAAACGCCAGCCATCGCCCCGAAGAAGACCTTCAAGCAAGCTGAGAATAGACCCGAGGACGAATCTGCCTCCTCCACCGCAAACTCCTCAGCCTTCCCCTGCACAACCTCCGAAACCTGGGCATTAAACTCCTTTATTTTCACCTTTTCCAAATACTTCGTTTTACCTTTTGTGTAATTCTTATCGCAGCAGTTTGGTCATCAGGATATTAATAAATGCCTTCTTAAGTGTTTCTAGTTTTCATAGTGTCATTTATGATAAGGTTATGAGTGTCGGCGTTTGTTAATTATTTTTTCCTTTAAATATATGATTGTTCTCTTTCCAATGTTTCAAAATCCAAATTTTTGGAATTGATATTTTTTCATACAGCTATTCAGTAATTTTGATAATATTCTGCAGCTAGGGATTATTGCCTCTTACGCAGATGGTTATTAGATACTGATTTCTGTGATACTTAGAATATATACCCTAATTTCTTCCATTCCTTGACATTATGTTATGATTATATGGATCCCAATATTCAGAATACTGAGGGAAACTTACTGCATATAATGGAGCACCGCCAGTTTTTCCAACTCATTTATACTCCAATTCCCTATGATGCACAATAGTTACTGTTGACCATATTTGTGTTTTTGCTTTCCAACAACAGTTTGCTTATACCTTGTAATGATACACGTTTATTGCTAGTTCTGATAGTCTAAATTTGGGTAGTGTATAGATTCATCGGGCAAGCCGTGTAACTCCCTCTGCCCGGGCCACCAATTCTTCCGCCAAGGTAAGTAGTCCCGTCAAAAACAGCTGACAACCGTGTGACCATTGTTCCTGCGACCCGCGACCTTTCTCAGTCTTTGCCAGCTTCCCAACATGGCTGTGTCCGCATCATATTCCAAGCATCAAAATGCGGTCTTACTTCACCCAACAATCGCGACACTCCGCTATACAAACGGATTAGTCATTTCCATCCTTGCTTGTTCCCCCAATTCCACCTGTCCAGATCCCGCCAATTTTGAATAAGGTATAAGTGCAGTTTTCAGTCAAAGAATTTTATGTGCTTTCTGAGGGGGCCCAGGGGCGCAAAGACCCCCAGCCAGGTAAGGCAGTGTTGTCCTAGGTGTGGTTAGGTAGGTCAGAGCTGGTTAGGTCAGGGATTGGCACTATCAGAAATGTTTGTTTTTTTTATGTTCACAGGGTGTCTGGGGAGGTCCACTTTGCCCCCCCGGCCGGGTTAGGGCACACACCCTAAGGCAGGTTAGGTGGGTTAGTTCAGTTAGGGTCAATTTGGTTAGCCATGCCGTACATCTTACGCCCGAACATTCACTTAGGCTAACAGCCCATATGTTCGGACTGCGAATGTAGAGTAAAGGGACAGTTTAGTTACTCAGGCCGCACATCTCATGCCCAGACGTCCACTTAGGCTAAAAGCCTTTATGTTCGGACTACGAATGTAGAGTAGGGAGACAGTTTAGCTAGACAGGTCGTGCATCTCATCCCCGAAAGTCCACTTAGGCTACCAGCACAATGTTCGAACTACGAATGTAGAGTAGGAGGAAAGCTCAGCTAGTTAGACCTCTCGCCAAACGAATGTAGAGTAGGAGGTTAGCCACACAGCCATTTCGTGGATTTCCTAGTGTTAATTGTAGCCGTTCTGCAATACGCTTAAGCGATCTCGGGAGCAGCGACATGTACTGGGTCGTGGTTGTGTGAAAATACGATTTCCATGTCCATTTGCCCTTTCTTATGTGTTTTCCCCCCACCCAAAAACCCCAGTCCCCAACAAGGTCCCCCTAACTGTATTTATAGGCTTTTTGAAATTCTATTACTGCACGTTTTCAAAAATTGCGCCAAAACATACGCCCGCCATCTTGTTTGTATTCGTCCGCCAATTATCTAGCAAACGATACTCTTGCCCAACGAAACTGTAACCGCTTTCTAAATTTCTCATCAGATTTCTTTTGTTGTTTCTAAAACTGATAATTTTTCGTTTTCCTACCATCGATTTCTAACTAACAATTAAAGTTTTTTTTTTTCTTTCTTTGAGTAATGAAAAATGGTACTTGAACTCCCTAGAGTTGTGGGGGTTTTTTTTCCCGTTTTTCTACGACGATAACTTTTTCAATTTCCTTACTGGCTATCTCTGATTCGCCATACTCGCTAATATCGATCTTTTTCTCCTACTGATGGATAACATGATATTGTTATAATACAATAAAGTTTCATACATACTTACCTGGCAGATATATACATAGCTAAGACTCCGTCGTCCCCGACAGAAATTCAAATTTCGCGGCACACGCTGCAGGTAGGTCAGGTGATCTACCGTCCTGCCCTGGGTGGCAGGATTAGGAACCATTCCCGTTTTCTATTCATATTTTTTCTCTTCCACCTGTCTCCTGCGGGGAGGCTGGGTGGGCCATTAATCGTATATATCTGCCAGGTAAGTATGTATGAAACTTTGTATTATAACAATATCATTTTCATACAATCAACTTACCTGTCAGATATATACATAGCTGATTGACACCCTTTGGTGGAGGGTAAAAGACAGCTAACATGGAATAGACAGGTAAACAACATATGTTGTAGGTATAAATAACCTTGGTTCCTATCTGATAGGTGGTAGACTTCGTGGTTGTTGCCCGGTAGTCTGCATCACCTCAAGACTTTAGCGAGATATGTGATCTATGGCTAAGAGTTCTTGTGGGTCTGCCGATGGGGTATGAACCGCTTACTCGGCAGAGCCTGAAAGGACTTTGTCAATGGGTACTGGACCACTTCTATGACAATACACCTTATGAAGGAGCGCAACACCGATCCCGATCACCTGATCCTAACACGAGGGTTCGCGCTCAAATTGAAAAGAGTTATCCCCACACTCCTTTCAAAAACCCCAATAATTTCACTAAGTTAAAAAACTTTAACTCAAAGTTAAGGATCAGTGTCGGCTCCTTATCCCAGTAACGTATCCGCAGAAACGTATAAACCAAAAGAGAAGGATCTCTCGTAGGTTAACTTGACATCCTTTGTGTAATGAGAAGTCAACACAGAGTTGCCTCTACCGTACAACACAGCTAATATGTCTTATATGACATATTGTTATGTAAAGAACAAGAATTTGCAAAAGCGCGCACTTCCTGCGCTTTTAATTCTCAGCTGTATGAAGGAATCAAGTCACTTATGAAGTGCTTAGGAGATCTCCATGTTTCAAAGAAGACCAGGGCTTTCTTGAAATGGATCTCTCCCGACTGAAGCCTGAAGCCTGGCAGGAACCTCGCGCCTGGCTGGTGCTTCGCTCTTGGTTGGCGCCTAGCGCTTGTCTGGTACCTTTCGCTTGACTGGCGCCTCGCATCTGGTTGACGCCTCGCGCCTTAGCTGGAGATTCGCGCCTATAGCCTGGCTTGCGCCTGGCTGGCTGCTCGCGCCTGGCTGGCGCCTCGCGCCCGGTTGGAGTGGCGCCTTGCGCCTGCCTGGAGCTTCGCGGCTGGCTGGTACCTCGCGCCTGCCTGGCGCCTCGCGCCTGGTTGGCTCCTCCCCACTTGCCGGAGCTTCGAGCTTGGTAGAGTCTCGAGGATGTCTGGCAATGTCCACATCGGACACTCTTATCTGTCCTATATGTTCGCATCTAGCGCATCTGTGTCAGGTTGTAGGCCCAGTCTTTCTCCTCATCAGACAATGACAGTGTTCTTGGGGCTGTCTGCCTCTGGCGTTTTTTACGCCTGTTTTAGCATAAGGCTCCTGGTTGGCGCTACATTGTCCGAAAGTCCTGAACATCCACAATAGTAAATCACAAGACTGGAGAAGGGTGGAAGAAATTCTTCCACTTTGAGCTTTGGCCTCTCCGGCAAGGGGAGGTGATTGTAGTCAGCTACATCCAGTATACGATAGGATATCTAACAGTATGAGAGATAAGTCTTCCTCCGAGGAGGATCCTTCTTGAGTACTTCCCTTGCTCACGAGATCTCTTCTTACCTGTTGAAGAGGCTTCTCGTTGCAGAATCTTCCCTATCCTTGTCCGAAGGAAGGGAAGAAGCTTGGAAGTCGAAGGAGACTCCGAGCTGAAATTGGGAGTATTCCTGATTTCTAGCTCCTTATTGTATCCCTCTGAACACCTTCTGGGAAGCATTTCGAGCCGTCATCGCATTCCAAAGACTCTGTAGGCAAACGTTTTAACCATTCTACTGTAGATGAAAACGTAAGTACCCTGCCTGGACAACAAAACCTATATCTGAAAACATTGAATCAGGAATAGGGGGTTTTAGTTCTTTTGCCAGACATACTATGCTGGCAAGAACCCATTGCCTAATCTCCATAGAATCTGATGCGAGATTCCAATGCTCAAAAAAAAAATTCACTTGTCTTCTTGATCGTTTGGGACCAAGAGAAACAAAGAATTCCCTCATAAAAATTTCTCAAAGAAGTTTGATGAGGAGCAGTTCCATCTTGTCGGAACATAGAATCTGTGGCCACAAAAAAGATCCCATTAGAAGTACATGATATCCTACTCTTGTCATATTGAGGTATCGTATAAGATCCCGAAGATCTTAATCCTCTGCTATCTCCAATCCCTTTATAGAGACAGAGTATAGCCTTTTACAGCGTTCTTTGATAACAGATATATACAAAGGTGATTCTTCCCTCTGAAAGGGAAGAAAAAACCGCTATGTGGTTCACAGAGGTATCGGAAGAGGACAGTTTCCTCATTCCCTCTAGCACAATCTGCAGCAATTCTATATCTTGTCCATGACTATTGTCATTTACCTTGAAAAATCCTCTCATTCATGTCCACTTCTGGTCAGTCTGCACGCAGACAGACTCAGAGTGGAGAGGTTGTTAAGGTCCATTATAATAGATGCTGATAGAATATTCAGACTGTCTTGGAAAAGACTTCCAAAACATGCTGTGAGAAGAACGTGACCTCTGTGAATCCAACCTCTCTAAGGCCAAAATGAGGCATAAAATATTATCTTCTCTTTCTTTGATGCCCTTTATCTTAAATTCTGCAAATAATTTATATTTAAGGGAAAAAAGACTAAAGTTTATTCCCCTTTCTAAAAAAAAATAAAGATGGCGTATATTGCTACCTCTCTTGGTTCGAGGAAAAGGAAGCAGTCTATAGGAAGCCTGTTCGTCTTCTACCTTACTGAGAGATCTATGAAGAAGACTTTCCGCAGGTTCTCACAACTCTTTCCAATAAATGTTAAACATGTTAACAGTTATTATCGTCGATCTAGAAGGATCTCTTTGTTAACGCGAATAGGAGCGAAAAAAGAGATTCTCGATGCTCTTTGCGATATGAGAGAGTCGTGGAATTGGCCTAAGTGATTAAATGGGTAACGAAATCAGGAACGAATCTTGCCGTTACCGAGCCTGGTGTCCGAGAGGCTACTGGACTCTTAGTTTAATAACTCGCTAAAACAAGAAAATCTTGGATGGTGCTCTTGGCTCACTGCGCCAGGCTGGCGCTTCTGGCGCAAATTTTGCGCCAGGCTGGCGCTTCTGGAGCATTGCGCCAGGTTGGCACTTCTGGCGCATTGCGCCAGACTGGCGCTTCCTTCTACTTCTTTTTGTGATGTGCCAGAACACCTGTGCCTTTATGGTACCCGACATCCTTTCACGTTAATTCCGTTCTTAGTAGGAAAAAGCTTTATATACGTAGTATAGTCCATTCAGGGAAACAAGTTCTGCCCCAAAGAGAATGTTTCCCATCCGACTCATCCATCTTCTTCTGAGCAGGTACTCTAATAAGCTATGCTTTCGTAAGCCTGAGAGCATTACATAATATAATGTTCTGCTGCGATAGAATCCTTTAATAATGTTACCTACGGTAAACAGCATTGAAAGGTTGTACTATCTCTCTTATTGAAAGCTTCTTAGCAAAAGGCATACAATATTTTATTTATGTTAGCTTAACTATCCCCTCAATCCGAGGTTAAGACCGCGATTGTAGGGGAGAGATACAGATAGTTATTCCATCCCGCAGGAGAGAGAGATACACCCAAACGCTCATGACTGACACCTACATGGTACTGACAGTAACTGGCGTACTGCGCTGGTCTCAGGCTCTCAGCGAAAGCAGTCCCCGTTAGCCGTCTGGCCTTACTCTTCCAGAGTTGCCAGCCACTCCATTTAATAAAGGAATTTTATAAAATTATTATCGAACTTCAGGAAGTTCTTATTAAAGCATATTTAAGCGAAACAAGACTTCGATAAATCTAGAAGCTAAGTAGGTGTTGTCTTAACAATCCCTTTAAGCGTAGTCCTTCCTAGGAAAGTCGTAGAAGGATACTGGTAATTGAGTTGCACAGAAAAGAAGTAACTACGGTATGTGTTTATGATTTGACCGTATCGTATTCTCATACAGCAGAAACTCTACTACCTTCTACTATCTTCGTTCTTTAAGAAAGAGTATATATATATCCTTAAGGGAGGAAGTTAATCCAGGAACTCTTTAAAACTTCGTGATTTCCTCATAAATCGCGGAAGAGACAGAATTCCTGTTCCTCACTAGGGTTTACGGAAGGAAGTAGATATTTCCTATCCGCCATCATACCCAAACGTCGATGAGATTCTTATTAAGAAAAACTCCCAAAGCTCTTGCCTCCTCAAAACGAGGGAAGAGCATGGATGAAGGAGAGAGTCCGCATTGAGAGGAACTGCCTAACACAGGAGTCTTCTGAATAATGAAAAGGGGCTTCCTTAGTATCAGAATCCTTCTGACAAAAGCAACGGCCGCCTGTGCGACATCTTGCACATTTGCCAGGGGAAAGTTGCTCAAGTTAAAAAAAAACTCAAAGAGGAGTCTCGCGACTGACCTCTCTCTCAAATGAAGATTTTGGAATCTTCTGACGCCTGGCGTCTGGATCCTTGCGCCTAGCGCCTGGATAGTTCCGCGCGCCTGGAATGTTCCGCACGCTAGAAAGGAGACTCGCTCCTTTCCGCTTTGCGTGGAAGGTCCCGTGCGCCCTGATAGATCCGAGCGCCTCTAGTCTTGTTATACGAGCCTCTTGCCAGTAAACGTTCAATGGAAGCATCCTTCTGATTGCCACTCTACTATAAGGCTCCTCAGTCTAGCCGTCTGTTTTCTCTTTGAAGGCGCCTTGCGCCAAGAAAAAAGTTCTGGAACGCGGCTCGCACTCAGTTGCTGGAACGCGGCTCGCGTTTATCTGTATGAACGAGGCTCGCGCTAGTCTGTTGGAACGCGGCTCGCGCTAGTCTGTTGGAACGCGGCTCGCTGCTGGCTGTTGGAACGTGGCTCGCGCTAGCTTGCTGGCTGGCTCTCAGCCTCTCGCTCTCGCTCAGTAAGTCAGTGTTCTCTTAGTTTTCAGAGAACGTGCCAGATCGTCCGAACTCCAAACATGTACATTCTTCGTCTTTTCGGATGTAAGATGAAGAGACGCACTTTTTAAAGGATGCCTTTCCAATGGCTATCCCTGGCAGTCTGTGACGTTTTACAGATCCTGCCGAGGGAACGCCCGATCGGTGGGGATTCTCCATAACCTCCGTAAGGCTTTCGACTTTCCTTCTCCTCTGGGCTTGTGAGTTTGGAAGAGGCCAAGGCCTGAGAGCAAGACAGAGCCGATCGAACGCACCCTCTACTAATTAGGACGCCTTTCCAATGGCGAACTTGGCAGTCTGGGACGTTCTACAGATCCTGCCGAGGGGACGCCTGATCGGTGGGGATTCTCCATAACCTCCGTAAGGCTTTCGACTTTCCTTCTCCTCTGGGTATGTGAGCTTGGAAGAGGTCTAGAACTGGGAGCGAAACAGAGCCGATCAGAACGCACCCTCCACTGCACTAACACTAAAATCACTTCTTACCTTTCAATAGCTCGTATTTTGAGCTACATTCCTTTGTCTTCAAATTGCAATATGAATTTGAAGATTCTGTGAAGTAAGAAGATGAGGATACAACACTACTAGTATTGTTAATGCTCTAACTGCTCGTTAGTACGAGAGCTATAAAAACTTCTAAAGGAAGCGTAACTATTCTATTCCTTACTTCCTCAAGAAGGAAGTTAGCTCAATCAATTCTAACATTTACTACACGTTATTATGAATAAATATTAAAATTTTCCTTCTTGCAAACTATGTGAGTGTCTACCGAAAAGTTCGGTAGTTACACGTAAACAATTCTTCGAAATTTTCGAAGCCAAAGTTATTAAAACAAATTAATATGCGTATGCCGAACCAAAGATCCAGTACTTCCCTGCAAAAGATAGCCCAGAAGATCGATGGCGATGAAATCCAAAAATCAAGTCAGGAGGAACTGCAAACGTTGTTTACATTCCAAGCGACAGAAAAAATATGAATAGAAAACGGGAATGGTTCCTAATCCTGCCACCCAGGGCAGGACGGTAGATCACCTGACCTACCTGCAGCGTGTGCCGCGAAATTTGAATTTCTGTTGGGGACGACGGAGTCTTAGCTATGTATATATCTGACAGGTAAGTTGATTGTATGAAATTAGTGATTAATGGGGTTTGTAACCATGCCTGTTCACCTTTCCTTTCACTTTTGCAAATCATATCATTTCACCTGCATATTCCATTGATATCACAATAAAGACTCACCACATATCCTTAAAATCACCTTCCCACCTGCAAAATATTCATATGACCTACCAGCAATAAACATGTATTATTACAAGGTATAAGCAAACTGTTGCTGGAAACCAAAAACACAAATATGGTCAACAGTAACTATCGTACATCTTAGTGAATTGGAGAATCAGTGAGTTGGAAAAACTGTCGGTGCTCAATTATATGCAGCAAGTTTTCCTCAGTATTCTGAATATTAGGATCCATATAATCATAACATAATGTCAAGGAATGCAGGAAATTAGGGTATATATCCTAACTATCACAGAAATCAGAATCTGTGTAACAGGGTATAATCCCTAGCTGCAGAATATTATAAAAATTACTGAATAGCTGTATGAAAGAATATAATTTCCAAAAATCTGGCTTTGAAACACTGAAAAGAAAACAATCATATATTTAAAGGCAGTAATAATTAACAAACGCTGACACTCATAACCTTCAAAAGAAAGCCAACTGCAAGACATGTGCCCAACATAATAGAAAAACGACCATTATCATAAGTGACACTAGGCAAACTAGACAGACACTTAAGGAGGCATTTATTAATATCCTGATGACCAAACTGCAGCGATAAAAATTACACAAAAGGTAAAACGAAGTATTTGAAAAAGGTGAAAATATAGTAGGAAAACTTCATTGGAAAACTTGTTTCTAAATCACAGAAAGGTCATTGATTTTTTGGAGGCTTGTAAGGCTAATAGCCATACAGGGGTTGATCATTAGAGATTTTTATCCCTTAAAGGGAAATTTAAAAGAAAATCATAGGATCCAATAGTGGATTGGAACTCAACCACTCAGCCTGTGACGTCCTCCTCCACTCAAGGGCGAGCCCATGAGGGAACGGTCTTCAATGCTCAGGAGTAACTCAATACTCAAGAGCCGCTTCCCGCTCAGAGGACGACACTCAACCTCGTCATCGTGGTTGAATTCATTCCGAGTTTTGGACTTAAACTCGTCAATCACACTATAGAATTGATCCTATGTAGTATGATCATACCTTCAGCCTCCCAGCTTCGACACCTCATAACACCGGATGCTGACTCTCACCATTATCACAGATAATTATGTTACTATGTATCGACAAGTTTTATGTTTTAGTACATTTGTGCTTTCTTTATGTTGTTCACATATTTTCTCCAAAATTATCAAATACGCAAATTTCAAAATGAAGTCAAAGAGCAGGAAAAGCCTTCAGCTCATAAATTTTGTCATGAAAACGTACTTGGGTTAAAACAGATGATTTCACTACTACTCGAAATGACCTTGGCTCAAGTTAAAACTACGACTTTCCTTACATTTTTAAGATTCCACAGTTATCTAAACATTAAAATACTTCAATGTTAGCATAACGAGAATCTTATGCTTAATTCTTAAGAGTTATTACAGCCGAAGGTGGAGTCACTGAATTACAACAGAATGCAATAATATATTTATTTAATATCGAATGCTAACTCGTCCTACATAGTAACAGAGTTTTAACTAACATTATTCGAGTGCTGACTAGACATAGGGCAACGTAAGAGTCGTGTCACATTATTCACATAAACAAGTGAGATGTCAATGGTAAGGTGAAGATAAAATCTTTCTTGGACTGATTTGGTTAAGTTGTCCAAATAGGTTTTGAATAGATTACGAAGAAAAAGCAAAAATAACAATTTTTTTACACTCATTTGACACACCTACCGAACGGGCACCAAACGACACAAGTGTTAATAAATCCAGGTAAAAAGGTTACAGGATAATTCACAGATAAAAAGTCACAATCTTATTTTCAACCTCAAAGGGTCCTTCTTCGACTGATTTTGGTCAAGTTGTCCAAATAGGTTCGAGTCCAACAAGCTTTCTGATCATTAGGAACTTTTTAATAAATCTTAAAATATTTCAACGGTTGAGAAGCTGTTTTCATTTTTTAATAAATCTTAAAATATTTCAACGGTTGAGAAGCTGTTTTCATGTGACATTTTCAGAACCTACCTATCTCTCTCTCTCTCTCTCTCTCTCTCTCTCTCTCTCTCTCTCTCTCTCTCTAACTCATATCTCCTCCTCTCCTCATCCTCTCTCTCTCTCTCTCTCTCTCTCTCTCTCAACGGACTTGTTAGTCACGAAAGTGTCAGCGTTTAGAATGAATCTACTATATCCTTTTGTTTTTTAAATTTCGAACAAATAACAAAGTAACGGCAATAAGAAAAATCTTTCCATTCATTTGATACAACAAATGAAGGGGCACAAAGCGACACCAATGTTCACACACGTGAACACCTGTCGGGCAGTCAACGATACAAACCGAACTGGAACTATTCTGTCACAGATGAAGAGGAAGCATTGTACTTCCGAGAATCTGGATCGATGAATATTTGAGATAATGCATCCTTCAGGTCTAACAAAAGCATAAGGTTAACCTCTGATACAAGCCAATACAGGACACTGGTTTCTAACATGAAAAGTCTCTAGTATGAATTTGTTCTTAGACAGGTTCCTCTTCAAGGATCCTTTACCCTCCCCTCACTGGTACATTACCCAGTAGCACGATAACTACAGGTTTGGGTAATAGAATCCCCTCCACTGGTTAATGATTATTCCCTCAGCTGTTCTGCAGTTTAACGATTTTATCATTCCCAGTCATATCAAAAGACCATGAGAAAATCGACTTTTTCAAGGTTAACATAGATCCTAAACATCCTAAACTATACCAAACCTGAATGAAAAACTAAACAAGACCATCATCTGCAACCAAACAGGACGTCCCTCTGGACCCTATTCTGGAGCTCTTTCATATCTTCAACGCCCAGAGGTGTGAAACAAAACACAAAGTTCCTTCCTGGAAAATAAAGGCGACCTTCAGAGGGACAGTTCCGAGCCAGCATGGTTCACAATATGGGGATATTTCCATTATGCGTGGGTTAAACAATGCAGTGCTAGATTAGCTTGCATTGCTCAGTTAAAAGCAAAACCAAATCTACCAAGACTAAGGCCAATACCAACACCAGCACCCTTGCCAATGATAGTCCGAGAGCCATGGATAGAAACAACAGAATAAGCTGTGGAAATAGCAACAGTTTTATGTCTGATGAAAGAACCACAAACTGAACAGCCAACACCCACAACTCTTCTTCCACATTTACTTCTAGCCCCAACCCACACCTCAAACCTCAAGGTTGCCTTGCATCTGTTCTTTGGAAGAACGCACTGTACAAAGTCTCGTAATGATCTATGAGCTTTCACTTGCAAATTTACAGAAGCAATAATCAGTGACACAATTGGGCACGATTTTTCACATTCAGAATTCACAAAAGACTTTCTCAATACAGACCAACAACGGTATGACACATCCAGCTCCAAACAATTTTCCCTGTAAACAGCACCATGGTAGTTGGTAATCCCTCTGACTGACAGTTACCTTGGTTTTCCTACTAAAGCATATTTTTCCTGTTAGGCCGCTTAACATCTAACGATTGACAGAATCCTTCAACTGGCTCTTATCATCCACTAAGCTGTTACCTCTTTCCTTTATCTCCTTACTGAAGGGTGATTAAAAACAAAACGACTATACACTTAAATGTAAGCAGCATGTAGTATTAAATTCTAGTCCTTTGAGAAACAAACACAGGCCAAGAGCCATTAACCCTTAAACGCCGAGCGGCTATTTACCAAAGTGTCTCTCGTATGCCAGCGACGTTCGGGAGTTAGCGGTGAAGTGGAAATTTTTTTTTTGTTTTTTTCAAAATATCACAGCACGCTTAGCTTTTAAGATTAAGAGTTCATTTTTGGCTCCATTTTTTTTGTCATTGCCTGAAGTTTAGTATGCAACCATCAGAAATAAAAAAAATATCATTATCATATATAAATATTGGAATTTATGACAGCGCGAAAAAAAATTTCATATATAATTGTATACAAATCGCACTGTGTGCAAAACGGTTAAAGCTAACGAGTTAACTTTTTTTCGTTGTATTGAACACTAAATTGCGATGATTTTGGTATATAACAAATTGTAAAATTATCAAAGCAACACCGAGAAAATATTATTACAAAATGATGCATGAATTCGTAACACACGGATGTAAATTTTTTTTTTTTTCAAAAATTCACCATAAATCAAAATATTGTGCTAGAGACTTCCCGCTTGTTGCAAAATAAAGGTAATTGATTGAATATTATAAGAATGTAAGTGTTTTAGCTTACAATTGCAGTGTTCAACCATTTTGGTCGAGTTAAAGTTGACCAAAGGTCGAATTTTTTAATTTATCTTGATTTATATGAAAATATTTCAAAACTGATAAAAGCTACGAGTTATTTTTTTTTTTGTATTTTACATGAAATTGCACACATTTTCATATATAAAACTTTATGTAACGGCTCATACAAAACGGTGTAAACATTACGACAAACTCACGAAAGAATTTCTGAGATTTTCGGCAGTTACCGCGCGCGGATGTAAGGAAAAAATGTTTTTCAAAAAATTACCATAAATAAAAATATTGTGCTAGAGTTATCCAATTTGTTGAAAAATGAAGGTAAATGTTTGAATATTACTAGAATGTAAGAGTTTTAGCTTACAATTGCGTTTTTCGACCATTTTGGTCGAGTCAAAGTTGACCAAAGGTTGAAATTTTGGCACTTATCGTGATTTATATGAAAATATTTCAAAACTGATAAAAGCTACAACCATGGGTTGTTTTGAGTTGTATTCTACATGAAATTGCGCACATTTCCATATATAAAACTTTATGTAACGGTTAATATAAAATGGTGCAAACATTACGACAAACTGACAAAAGAATTTCTGATTTTTTCAGCAGTTACTACGCGGACGTAAGGAAAAAGTTTTTTCAAAAATTCACCATAAATAAAAATATTGTGCTAGAGACTTCCAATTTGTTGCAAAATGAAGGTAAATAATTGAATCTTACTAGAATGTAAGAGTTTTAGCTTACAATTGGGTTTTCAACCATTTCGGTTGAGTCAAATTTAACCGAAGGTTGAAATTTTGGCACTTATCGTGATTTATATGAAAATATTTCGAAACTGATAAAAGCTACAATCATGCGGTTTTTTTTTTGTATTCTACATGAAATTACGCACATTTTCATATAAAAAGCTCTGTGTAACGGCTAATATATAACGGTACAAAAATTAAGACAAAGTGACGAAAGAATTTCTGAGATGTGTCGCTGATGCTTTTTAGTGCGAGAAGAAAGAAATTCGCCCATGTGCACTTGGGTAACACTTGTAAACAAAACAACAGCTTGATCCGTGAACTCCCAGCATCCCTCAAGGTATGTGACTTAAAATTTTTCGCAAACTAGGCCTATAACTATTTTTCCACGAATATTTAAAAAACTTTTTGTAGTCGACGTATCATACGTCAATAAAGCACCCGACAGACAATTTTAGTCAACATATAATACGTCCAGTCGGCGTTTAAGGGTTAAATACTTTGACACCAGTCAAGGCCAAAAATCTGCTTTTTCTCCTACTAAATATTCATTCCTTTTCCTCCATCTATCCCTGCTCTTAAAGACTGATACTTTTCACTTAACTTTTCTTGGTAAATTGAAGATGGCATGGAATCTCCATCGGTTTTATATTTTTCTCATTTTTCTCTTATGATAAATTTTATTTTTCCTTACTGAACATCTACATCTTGCCAGGACTTGGCACTATCACTTTCTCTCCAACTGATGGGCACTTGAAGGTTTAAATGTATGTAATCCTACCTTTTCAACTATTTCAGACACTTTCAATTTCACACAATTATTTCTATGAATTTTACCTAAGACAATTAAATAACATGATATTGTTATGTTACAATAAAGTTTCATACATACTTACCTGGCAGATATATACATAGCTAAGACTCCGTCGTCCCCGACAGAAATTCAAATTTCGCGCCACTCGCTACAGGTAGGTCAGGTGATCTACCGGCCTGCCCTGGGCGGCAGGACTAGGAACCATCCCCGTTTTCTATCATATTTTCTCTCTTCCACCTGTCTCCTGCGGGGAGGCTGGGTGGGCCTTTAATTGTATATATCTGCCAGGTAAGTATGTATGAAACTTTATTGTAACATAACAATATCATTTTCATACAATCAACTTACCTGTCAGATATATACATAGCTGATTGGCACCCTTCGGTGGAGGGTAAGAGACAGCTTCTATATGGAATAGACAGGTAAACAACATATGTTGTAGGTATAAATAAAACCTTGGTTCCTACCTGATAGGTGGTAGACTTCGTGGGTGTTTGCCCAGTAGTCTGCATCACCTCAAGAAACTTTAGCGAGATATATGATCTATGGCCAAGAGTTCTTGTGGGTCTGCCGATGGGGTCTTATCCGCTTACTCGGCAGAGCCTAAAAGGACTTTGTCAATGGGTGCTGATCCACTTATATGACAATACACCTTATGAAGGAGCACAACCAACCAAATCCCGACCACCTGATCCTAACCATATGTTAGAACTAAGGATTGTTACGAGTTATCCCCGAACTCGTCACAACAACCGTAACTCAAAACCACTACGCACACATACATAATTTTCAAAAAAAAAATTATACTCAACTAATTGGATATGACAAGAATTCTCTTACTGAACAACATAGACGGCCGCCCGTGCGAGCCTAAGTCCTCCATTGTTCGAAGAGACTCTCGACCATATCCAAAAAGCAGAAAAGTATATACATTTAAGGATTGGTGTCGGCTCCCGTACCCAGAATCGTATCCGCCGATACGAAAGGACCTAGAGAAAAACACTTCTCATATGTTACACGCACGTCTTTCAAGTAATGAGATGCAAATACTGAGTTGCATCTCCAAAATGTCGTATCTATGATGTTTTTAAGCGACATATTCTTATGAAACGAGAGAGACGTCGCTATAGCTCTCACTTCATGAGCTTTTACTCTCAACAGTTGTAACTGTTCGTCAGGACAGGCCTTATGAGCGTCTGTAATGACGTTTCTTACAAAGAATGCCAGCGCATTCTTGGACATTAGTCTTGTGGGGTCTTTTACCGCGCACCAAAGACCTTGTCTAGAACCTCCCATCTGATGCTTTCTCTGAAGGTAGAACTTCAGAGCTCTAACAGGGCATAGAGACCTCTCTGCTTCTCTGCCTACGAGACTCGACAGTCCTTTGACTTCGAATGACTTAGGCCAGGGATTCGTGGGATTCTCGTTTTTCGCTAAAAACAGGGTCTTAAACGAGCAAATAGCCGAGTCTCCCTTGAATCCTACTTTATCCTGCAGAGCATGTAATTCACTAATTCTCTTTGCCGTAGCTAAAGATAATAGGAATAGGCATTTTCTGGTTATGTCTCTAAACGATGCCAGATGAGGAGGTTCGAATCTTTCCGATGACAGATACTTGAGGACTACGTCTAGGTTCCAGTTCGGAGGTACTGGTTCCTTAGACTTTGAAGTCTCAAAAGACCTTATGAGATCGTGGAGATCTTTATTATTTGCCAGATCTAATCCTCTGTTCCGAATACAGCCGAGAGCATACTTCTGTATCCCTTTATTGTGGATACGGCTAGATGAGATTTTTCTCTCAGGAATAGCAGGAAATCAGCAATTTCCGCTATAGAGGTAGTGGAGGAGGACAACTTCTTGGATCTACACCACCTTCTAAATACCTCCCCCTTCGATTGGTATACTTTCGTAGTGGAGGTTCTGCGTGCTCTCGCGATCGCGCTTGCCACTTCGCGAGAAAAGCCTCTCGCTCTGACAAGTCTTTCGATAGTCGAAAGGCAGTCAGAGCGAGAGCGGGGAGGTTTTGATGGTACCTCTTGAAGTGTGGTTGTCTGAGAAGATCCGTCCTTCTTGGTAGGGATCTTGGAAAGTCTACGATCCACTCTACCACCTCCGTGAACCATTCCTGGGCCGGCCAAAAGGGGGCTATTAACGTCATCCTCGTCTCCTTTGACGCCACAAACTTTTTCATTACTAACCCCAGGATTTTGAATGGGGGAAAAGCATAAACGTCTACTCGAGACCAATTTAGCAGGAAGGCGTCTACCATAAGTGCTCTTGGATCTTCCACGACCGAGCAAAACACTGGGAGCCTTTTTGAAATGAATGTTGCGAAGAGATCCACATGAGGAGTCCCCCACAGAGACCAGAGATCGAGACACACTCCCTCGTGTAGTGTCCATTCTGTATGAAGGACCTGGTTCCTCCTGCTGAGCCTGTCCGCCCTCACATTCTTTACTCCCTGTACGAACCTTGTCAGTAGGGAGATGTTCCTGTGAGACGTCCAAAGTAATAGGTCTCTCGTCAGCTCGTAAAGGAACGAGGAGTGCGTCCCTCCCTGTTTCCGAATGTAGGCAAGTGCAGTGGTGTTGTCCACGTTTACTTGCACTACCTTGTTTGACACCAGAGGTTCTAGGCTCTTCAAAGCCAGATGTACGGCGAAGAGCTCTTTGCAGTTTATGTGCCAAGTCACCTGTGCTGGTTCCCAGGTGCCTGACACCTCTTCTGAGCCTAATGTCGCTCCCCAACCTTTCTCCGACGCGTCGGAGTACAACACTAGGTCTGGGTTCTGTGTTTTTAGAGAGATCCCTTTGTTCTCTTCCAGAGGGGGCAACCACCATTCCAGGTGCGATCTTATCTCCACTGGAATGGGAAATACGTCCGAAAGCTGTCCGGTTTTCCAGCTCCAAGACTTCTTGAGGAAGAATTGAAGCGGACGTAAATGCAGTCTTCCTAGTGGGAAGAACTGTTCGAGCGAGGAAAGGGTCCCTAGAAGGCTCAACCATTCCCTCGCCGACGTATGTTCCTTCCCTAAGAAGAGAGAGACTATCCGCAAACCTTTTGCGATTCTCTCTTGCGAAGGAAATACTCGAAAACCCCGAGAATCCATCCGAATCCCCAGATAGACTAGGTCTTGTCTGGGGGTCAGCTGAGACTTCTCGAGGTTCACGAGCAATCCCAACGCTTTGATCAAATCTAGAGTTAACTTTAGGTCCTCCAAGCACTGTCTCTCTGATCTGGCCCTGATGAGCCAGTCGTCCAGATACAGAGAGACATTTACTCCTTTGAGGTGAAGAAACCTCGCCACATTCTTCATCAGGCTTGTGAAGACCTGAGGAGCTGTGGACAGGCCGAAACACAAGGCTCTGAACTGAAAGATCCTTCCCCCCGTCATGAAACGGAGGTACTTCTTCGATGAAGGGTGGATCGGGACGTGAAAGTAGGCGTCCTGGAGATCTAGAGACACCATCCAATCTCCTTGTCGTAATGACGCTAGGACTGAAGCAGAAGTCTCCATGGAGAACTTCTCCTTCTGAACAAATTTGTTCAGAGAGCTGACGTCCAGTACTGGTCTCCAGCCTCCCGAGGCTTTCGCAACTAGAAAAAGGCGATTGTAAAACCCCGGGGAGTTTTGATCCAGTAACTAGTTCCTATCGCTTCTCCTTGTCCCACATTTGTTCCACCATCGATCGAAGAGTATCCCTCAGCACAGGATCCTTGTACTTGGCTGATAGTTCCCTTGGTATTGACGTTAGGGGAGGAGTGTTCAGGAAAGGGATACGATATCCCTTCCTTATGATAGCCAATGAAGACGCGTCTGCGTTTATCAGTGTCCAGGCCTCCACAAATCCCAGGAGCCTGGCACCTACTGGTGCTTGGAGGAGAGATGTTTCATTTTCCCTTTTTAAAGGGACGAAAGGCAGACCTACCTCTCTTCTCCGGAGCCTTCCTTCTTGCGGGAGGTCTGGAGGTCGGACCACCTCGAAAGGGCTGAACTGATGTACTAGGTCCTTTCTTGTCAGATGCAGAAACAGGTTTCTTCTTCCTAGCTGACTGCGTCAGAAGATCCTGAGTCGCCTTCTCAGTTAAAGAATGAGCAATGTCCTTCACTAACTGAGAAGGGAACAAAAAGTCAGATAGAGGCGAATACAGTAGAGCTGCCCTCTGAGCATGAGAGACTGCCTTTGTTAAGAAGGCGCCATATACCGTCCTTTTCTTTAAAAGACCTGCTCCAAACAATGAGGAGATTTCAAAAGATCCATCCTGTACCGCTTTGTCAATGCAAGACAAAATGCATAACAGAGCTTCAGGTTCGATTCCTTCCGAATCATGGGCTTTCTTGGACATCACCCCAAGGGACCAATCTAAGAAGTTGAAGACTTCCAATACATGAAAGAGTCCCTTGAGGAGATGATCCAGTTCCGAAATTCCCCACGTAATTCGTGCTGAATTGAGACTTTGTCGACGTGAAGCGTCAACTAAGGTCGAAAAATCTGCCTCTGTTGTAGAAGGGAGAGCGATACCCATATTCTCTCCCGTCTGATACCAGATGCCTCTTTTCCCAGCTAATCTTGCTGGAGGCATGCAAAAGACTGTCCTGACTAAGTCTTTCTTAGACTTCATCCATGAGTCTAAGGATTGTAATGCCCTCTTCATCGAGATGGTGGGTTTCATTTTGAGAAAAGACGAAGGCTTCTTCGTCTTAGCACTGGAAAAGAGCGAGCGCGGAGAAGGAGGAGCGGCAGGAGTCAACTCGTCTCCATACTCCTCAAGAAGCAGGGTAGTCAAAACCTTATAGTTAGACAGACCCTCTCTTCCATGATATTCATCATCCGAGTTTTCCTCCAACTCGGGATCTATATGAGCCTCCGTTCTCCTTTCCGAACGTTCCTCTTCTGGAGGAGACAAACTCCTAATAGGAGAGGGGCTAAGGGAATGATAATCCTTCCTCTTTCCCGCTCTAATAGACTTGGAAGGCGTCACAAGCTCCGGCTTCTCTTGAACTTTAGAAGACGCTTCCCGCTTGTATGACGCTTCCCGTTCGCCAAGCGTCCTGGCTGATGTCTCTTGCTGACGTCTTGATGACGCTTCGCGCCTGGAAGACGCTCCGCTCTCCAAAGGCGTCCTACTTGGCGTCACAATATTGGACGGAGCGTCACGTCTAAGATCTGCTTTCAATGACGCTTCACGTCTAAAAGACGTCTTACGTCTCTCTGGCGTTACGAAACTCTCGTAAGCCCCCGTTCTAGCTCTCGAACTCGAAGCTTCTGCAAGACGTTTAGCAGCTTCACGTCTGTCTGACGCTTCTCGTTGAGCAGGTGAGAGAGGACGAGACTTCTTAATAGGAAGCGTCACGTCCTTCCGACGGGGCGCTAAAACTCCCACTAGAGATGACAGTTGTTCTTGAACTGCCATAATTATCTTTCTTGACGCTTCTCCCACGTCCAGTGCATGACGCCTTTCGTCATCACTCGGGGGAGAAGAATGAAAGGGTACTTCCGCGTACACGTCAGGTGACGCTGACGTCACCTTCGCTTTCTTAATAGAAGACGGAGCGTCATCTGAGAAGCGCTCTGGGCTCGAATCTATGTCAGGCTTCATATGACGCTTCAGCGGTCTCGACAAGTTCGACTCCTTCCACCCTCGTTTAGGTGAGGGAGAGGGAGAGGACGAGAAACACTCGCGAAGGACGCTTTTTCTATAGCGCCCTTGAGCCGCCTGCCATGAAGCAGAGCTAGCTGAAGGGACGTCTGACCGTTGGGGATTCCCCACGACCTCCTTAAGGCTTTCGACTTTCCTTCTCCTCTGGGCATGGGAGCTTGGAAGAGGTCTAGGCCTGGGAGCGTCGCAGGGACATCAAACGCCCCCTCCACAACACTGGGAGAACTCACTTCACTGAAATGCTCACTTTCACTAGCCTTACCTTTGAAGTCAGCCATCTTGGACTTCATGTCTCTAATTGTAGCTTTCAGATTGGCGATTTCCGATGCCGAATCCGAAAAAGCACTCTGAGAATGAGATACATAGGGAGAATCTACATCAGTAGGATTAGAATTATCCGTGAAAGGCTCAATAGGCCTTGAACTCACACCTTTCAGCCGTCTAACTCTATCCCTCTCTAACTTCTTCAAATAAGAAGTCAAAGTCTTCCACTCTTCTGCATTCAATCCCTCGCATTCCTTACAAGTATTAATAGCAGAACACTGAAACCCCCCTACATTTACGGCATACAGTGTGAGGATCAACCGAAGCTTTTGGTATCCTCACCCTGCAGCCTACATTCACACACATTCTCACACTCACATTTGAATCAGACATACTGAGAAAAATCCAAAAGAGTTATTCCAAAAACAGTCCACAGTAGCGAATGCCAAAACACGATCCAGATACGTCACCAAAAAGCCGAAAAAAGATGATCAAAGGATGAAATAAGAATCTAAGTCAGGAGGTAATAGCAACAATGTTGATACCACCGGCGACAGAGAAAATATGATAGAAAACGGGGATGGTTCCTAGTCCTGCCGCCCAGGGCAGGCCGGTAGATCACCTGACCTACCTGTAGCGAGTGGCGCGAAATTTGAATTTCTGTCGGGGACGACGGAGTCTTAGCTATGTATATATCTGACAGGTAAGTTGATTGTATGAAATTAAAAAATAAATGACACTTACAGGCTGCTCCATGAGCAACAGCCCCTGTTAGCATAATGCCAGCTTAATAAAAAAAATCAACAACACCACCCCAACACATGACAGCTGAAGAAGAGAAACACGGACTTCAGCAACTTTCTCCCTTCTCTTCGCCTTCTCTCCCTTCCTGGATGAAGTCAGGCTGTAAGATGGAAGGGCTGGGAGTACTCCTGACCCCTACCGGAGTCATAAGATTGCTTGGGACTAAAGGGCCCCACACACTGAATGATTGTCTGAATGACTGTCTGTATGGTTCGCAAAAATATAGTGAATAAGCTTGTCTGAATGCAAAAGTGGGTGGAGTTTCGTGTCTGAACGATCTCAAAGGGAATCTGTCACGACCAGGTTGCTGGCTTGCAACTGTCATATGAGTTTGTCTGCCGATATAACGCTATCAAGCAAGTCCCTTCAAGAGATGATGCCATGTCTTCCCGAGACAAAATCTTTGCTCAACTGAAATTGGTGCGGCGATCGTTAATACTTTCTGAATAGTGTGTTTGTCAATAACAACAATCATTCAGATAATCGTTCATATAATTGTTCAGTGTATGGGGACCTTTAGTCTGGCTTTGACAGAGGATTTGACTCTTCCCATCCCAATGCCAATGGCATAGCCACCGCCCAAGACTTGGCTGCAAGGCCCTACATGGAACCTGCAGGAACCTTAAAAGGACACTACACAATGCATGAAGAAGTCCTGAGTATCAGTTCTTTTCTACATCAATGCCTCAACCTAAGGAGATACCTATGATCATTCCATCTAAGGTGAGAGTGCTCTTTTGAAAACCTGGTATAAAAGACTATGACAACCATCGCACCTTTTAAAATGAGGTTAGCCTGTAGGTAAGCAGACTGGTGCCAGACAGAGTCAACAGCTGTCCACTTAATGCCTACAACCTCCAGAACTTTGCCTTCTCTTCTGAAGAGGTGCCTAAAAAGGCAAGGTCCATTTCATGCTTAGGTGCAAGCCCAGTCACAACATATCCTGGACTGAAGCTGAGCCTATCAGTTTGGATCGAGGGAGAGAAATCCCCTTCACCTTAAGCTGTTCGAGCCCAAAGCTGTTCCTCAGTCTACACATTGTGAGATTCCTGTAGAAGACAGATCCTGGCTTTCTTGGGATGTAGTATTTATGTTGTGAAAGGAAGCAACTGGAAGGAGTGACTGGAGGAAAGTGAATTTTCCAATCCACATATCAAAGAATAAAACTTCTCAAGTATGCTTAACAATTGTTCTAGTACAGCTCATGTGTGATGTGAAATTGGCCTTCAAAATAAACAAAAGAATAAGGCTTGACTGACTCAGATGGACTTTTTATATTTGCATACCTATTTCCCACTGGGTAGCCAGGTAGTGCTGGAACGTTTATGTCCTTGTCACAATTTTCCCTGACCTGCTCACATGTGGGAAGGCTGGGTAGGTTTTCACTTTAACAGCAGATAAGTATCCAAATAATAATATATAAAAGTTTTCATAATTTGGGAAAATTTTACCTACTGTTAAAAGTTAGCTGCCCCGCATATTGAAAGTGAATGGCGGGTTATTGCAGTCAAACATCTGCTCAGCCAAGCAAACTAAAAGCTTTTAAATAGGGAATAAAAGCTTCTAAACATTCTTACCTCTTGTGAGATCCTTGGATTCAAAGTTGGGCATAATGTCCTTTTTGTGAGACCTGAAGGGGGATCCTTACCAGGAATAAGGACTCAACATTGTAGAGTACTAGTGACTCCTTAGCCGGTGTTAAAATCCCACAATCAACAGTCCAACCTAAAGACAACATCTACCTAAAGATATGAAGGTAAACTCTTATATACTCCTATGTACTTTCATAATACCAAACTTGATCAAGACCAGGATTTCCTAGCAACCTAATGATAGAAAAGAAAGGAAGCATTCTACCTTATCTTTGGCAAATAATGTGATGCAAAAACAGAGCTACGCTTCAACTGAGCTGCACTGATAACATTCTATGGCAAAAGAGTTTGAAAGAAATTACAAGACATGCCGAGAAGTTTTACTTCCAAAAATGGTAAAAAATCAGGATCCATCTCTGGCACAGACTTGATATGGCAACATAGAAAAATAACAATTAGTCAAAAATTGTATTTTTCCTTACTATACAAACCTGAGGTCCTTTACAATAGGAAGGTACTTAGCGGCAGCTGAACCGGTCGTAAGCTTTCCGAACAAGATGGTCGGTAGTTAACTACTTGTCCGGCAGTTAGCGGTACGCTCGACTGCGAGGCGAGGAGTCACTTTGCTTGAGGCCCAGGAAACGCAGTGTGAGGGGTGGCATGAGGTGGGACTATATGTAAAGGACCTCAGGTTTGTATAGTTAGGAAAAATACAATTTTCGACAAAATGTTATTGTTATAATACATTTAAGTTTGTTCATACTTACCTGGCAGATATATATATAGCTGTATTTTCTGAAGTCTGACAGAATTTCAAAACTCGCGGCACACGTAGTGGGCGGCCAGGTGGTAGTACCCATTCCCGCCGCTGGGAGGCGGATATCAGGAACCATTCCCATTTTCTATTCATATTTTATTAATGCCACTGTCTCCTGAGGGGAGGAGGGTGGGCACTTTAATTATATATATCTGCCAGGTAAGTGTGAACAAACTTAATTGTATTATAACAATAACATTTTGTTCATGCAACTTACCTGACAGATATATATAGCTGAATCCCACCTTCGGATGGTGGGAAGAGACAGAATAGGATTTTTAGGAAACTTAAATTAAGTATATAATATATATATTGGTTCCTCACCTGTTAGCAAAGTAGACTCTGTGATTACTGTCACTTAAGCCTGCCTTTGCTTAATCAGAGTTGCCAGCCAGGTGGAGACCTGTAGTGCCGGTGCGCTCTGGATGATCTGTCAACTGGGACGTGACCTCAACGTGACAAGACCATCGAGCCATACATATGAGGGCAACGAAGCAACTGACCACCACCTGACCAACTATCCAAAACCCCTTTGAACACTAAACTAAGGGATGGGAGATCTTCACACAAGACTCACCACAACCTAAAAACACAATAATAAAAACTAACCTAAACCTAACTAAGGGATAGGAAAAGAGCTACCTCCAGCCCCCAAGACTGTGTCTGCAGACACGTATGGCCCAAGAGAACAACAGTCCTCGTATATCGTTCTCACATCTCGCAAGTAGTGTGAGGCGAATACAGAATTGCTCCTCCAAAAGGTGGCGTCAAGGATGTCCTTGATCGACATGTTCTTTTGGAAGGCAAGCGATGTTGCGATCGCTCTGACCTCGTGAGCTTTCACTCGCAAGAGGCTCAAATCAGTCTTCTGGAAAGCTGAATGAGCCTCTTTTATAATGTCTCTTTGAAAGAAAGCCAAAGCATTCTTGGACAATGGTAAATCGGGTCTCTTTACAGAGCACCACAGATTATCTGAGGGACCTCGTACCTCCTTCGTCTTGTGAACGTAAAACTTGAGACCCCTGACAGGGCACAGGACTCTCTTAGGTTCTTGGCCTACAAGGCTTGTCATACCCTTAATTTCGAAGCTCTTGGGCCAAGGGTTAGACGGGTTCTCATTTTTCGCTAAGAAAGTGGGACTCAAAGAGCAGACAGCATTGTCACCTTTGAAGCCCACTTGTTTACTGATGGCTTGAATTTCGCTAACTCTCTTCGCCGTCGCCAGAGCAGTTAGGAAAAGAGCTTTCCTTGTCAAGTTCCTAAGAGACGCAGTATGGAGAGGCTCGAAAGGACTCGACATCAAAAGTCTTAGAACTAAGTCTAAGTTCCAGGAAGGAGGTCTCGCCTGAGGTATCTTAGTTGTCTCAAACGATCTCAAGAGATCGTGAAGATCTCTGTTGTCAGTAAGTTCCAGGCCTCTGTGCCGAAAAACCGCTGACAGCATACTTTTATATCCCTTAATGGTAGGGACTGCCAACTTCTGCACATTCCTTAAGAAAAGCAGGAAATCGGCTATTTGGCTCACAGAGGTAGTGGAAGAGGAAATTCCCTCCTTTCTACACCATGCCCTGAAGGAAGCCCACTTCGACTGGTAAACAGCTCTCGATGAAGCCCTCCTTGCGTTGGCAATCGCTTTTGCAGCTGATTTAGAAAAACCTCTCGCTCTGGCCAACTTTTCGATAGTCTGAACGCAGTCAGACCCAGAGCGGAGAGGTTTTGGTGATATCTTTCGAAGTGGGGCTGTTTGAGTAGATCTCTCCTCCAGGGCAACGTCCTTGGGAAATCTACAAGGGAGGACATTACCTCCGTGAACCATTCTCTTGCGGGCCACATCGGGGCGATCAGGGTCAACCTCGTCCCCTCCGACGCCGCGAACTTCCTCATGACTTCCCCCATGATCTTGAATGGCGGGAAGGCATATAGGTCTAAGTTCTTCCAATCCCAGAGCAGTGCGTCTATAGCAATCGCTCCTGGATCTAACACAGGGGAGCAATAAAGAGGCAACCTCTTTGTCCTCGACGTCGCAAATAGGTCGACCAGAGGACGTCCCCAGGATTTGGTCCTGTCGGCTGAGAAGGTCTGCTCTGACGTTCTGGACTCCTGCGATGAATCTCGTCAGGATCTTGACTCGCCTTGCACTTGCCCACAGCAGAATCTCCTTCGCTAGGTGAAATAGAGGCCGGGAGTGTGTTCCTCCCTGATTCTTTAGGTACGCAAGGGCCGTGGTGTTGTCCAAGTTGACTTGAACAACTTTGTCTGCAACCTTTTCCTCGAAGAACTGTAGCGCCAGGAAAACCGCCGCTAGTTCCTTCACATTGATGTGCCAGGACACCTGTTCCCCCCTCCAGGTGCCTGACACTTCTTCCCCTCCCAGTGTTGCTCCCCAACCCGACACGGAGGCGTCGGAAAACAACACTAGGTCGGGGCTCAGAAGCTTTAGAGATAAACCCTCTTGAAACTTCCGAGGATCGAGCCACCATCTTAGATGGCTTTTCACCGATTCAGTGATCTTCAAGGTCGCATCCAGATCCTCTTTGACTCTCCATTCTTCTGCCAGGAAAAACTGGAGAGGCCTGAGGTGTAGTCTCCCCAGGGAAACAAACTTTTCCAGCGAGGAAATGGTGCCCAGCAGACTCATCCATTCCCTCGCCGAGCAAGTTCCTTTCCCCAGGAAGGCCGAAACTTTCTCTAAGCCTTGCAGCTGTCGTTCCTGGGACGGAAACGCCCGAAAAGCCACTGAATCCATCTGAATCCCCAGATACACGATGGACTGTGTTGGGGTCAGATGTGACTTTTCGAGGTTGACCAGAAGTCCCAGGGACCCTCACCAAGGCTAACGTGAAACTGAAGGTCCTTCAGACACCTCTCTTCTGACGACGCTCTGACTAGCCAATCGTCGAGATAAAGAGATACTCTTATACCTGCAGAATGTAACCATCTCGCTACATTTTTCATGATCATGGTAAATACCATCGGAGCCGTGCTTAATCCAAAGCAAAGGGCTCTGAATTGCCAGACTTTGTCTTTCAAAACGAACCTCAGATACTTCCTTGAAAGAGGGTGGAATGGAACGTGAAAGTATGCGTCCTGCAGGTCTAAGGACACCATCCAGTCGCCCGGTCTCAAGGCTCCCAGAACAGACTGAGGCGTTTCCATTTTGAACTTTATCTTTTCTATGAAAAAATTCAGCCTGCTCACGTCTAGGACTGGAACGCCAACGACGAAACCCGACTGCTTCGGTACCAGGAAAAGTCTGTTGTAAAATCCTGGTGACCCCAGGTCTAAGACCTGCTCCACCGCTCTTTTCTTGATCATTTGATCTAAAAGATCGAAAAGAATTTGTCGTTTCTCCCCTTGATATGAAGGAGAAAGATCTCTGGGAGTTGTGGATAGAGGAGGAGGATCTAAAAATGGGATCTTGTACCCCTGCTCCACGATTTTGAGGGACCAAGGGTCCGTATCCCTCTCTCTCCATACTCCCGCAAAGAACTTCAGTCTGGCTCCGACTGGTGTCTGAAGGACTTGATTTTCACTTGCTTGCTTTCGGCTTGAAAGAAGCTCTTCCTCTTGAAAGCCCTCTCCCTCGAGGAGCAGCTCTCGAGGGAGGAGCCCCACGAAAGGGTTTAACCTTCTTTGGAGGACGTCCAAAAGAAGATGTCGCAGGAACTGCGGGACGTCTCGAAGACTGGGCCAAGAGGTCCTGAGTAGCCTTCTCCTGTAAGCTACCTGCCAGGTCCTTCACCATAGTCTGGGGGAAGAGATGGTTCGAAAGAGGCGCAAAGAGGAGATCCGCTTTCTGAGCCGTAGTAACTGATCTTGCAGTAAAATTGCAGAACAGCGCTCTCTTCTTAAGAAAAGCAATACCAAAGTGAGACACTAACTCTTCCGAACCATCCCTGACGGCCTTGTCCATGCAAGTTAACACACTGGACAGCTCCCCCAAACTTAACGAGTCCGGACTCCTAGATTGAAGATCTAGGACTCCCAAGCACCAGTCTAAGAAGTTGAAGACTTCGAGAGTCCTTAAAAGTCCTTTCATGTGATGGTCTATCTCCGTAGGCGTCCAAGAAATCTTAGCTGTCGACAAAAGGGACCTCTTCTGGGCGTCGACCAAACTAGCAAAACCCCCTTGGGATGACGAAGGGATCTTCACACCTACTTCACCTTTGGTCTCATACCAAATGCCTCCTTTTCCACTGAGTCTTGAGGGAGGAAGGGCAAAAGTCGACTTGCCCTGATCCTTCCTTCGCTCCATCCAGTCTTGCAATTTCAAAAGCCCTCTTGGTGGATAGAGAAGTCTTCATTTCCACGAACTCCGGGATCTTACAAGACTTCGATGAAGAAAATTGAGAGGGTGGAGACCTGGGAGCTGCAGGCTGGAACTTGTCTCCAAAAGACGAGCGTAACAGCCGCACCAGCACTTTATAATCCGAAACGGACGAAACTGAAGGCTGCTCCTCCTCAACTGAGTCCGCCGGACTACTAAGCTCTCCTTCTTCCCTAAGAGGAATCGGAGACTGCTCCTCCGGAGAGGGCGTGCGCCCAACGGGACTAACTTTCTACAAAGATCTCCGTTTGGGTGCAGAAGTTTCTTCAACGCGACCGACCTTCTGTCGATCCTTAATGCATGAAGGAAGCAGAGCGTCTTGACCGCGCTGAGCGTCATGAGAGGCGACTTGTTTTGCTCTAACTCGCTCTAAAGAAGCGTCTTTACGCTTGCCGCTAAAGCGTCCAGACTTAGCTTTCAAAGCGTCCTTCTGTGCGCTCTCGAAAGCCCTTTCTTGCGGAAAAGCATACACAAAAGCGTCCTGACGAGCGTCCTCGTCTTCTGAAGCGTCCTCCCAGGCGTCCTGAAAAGCGTCCTGCCGAGCGTCCTGAAGAACGTCCTTCGAAGCGTCTTGACGAGTGGTCTGCGCACGACGTCGAGAGGGAAGCAAAGCGTCCTGTCCACGTGACTTCCTAATAGAAGAACGAGATCGGAGGAGCACCGACGGGGACGCAGGAGGAGAAAGAGACGAACGATGAGAAGGAGAAGGGGGCTGCTTCGTCCTTTTGACAGGCAGCCTGACGTCCTTCCTACGTTTCGGCTCGACTATTGGGCGTGTCTTCTGAGCCATCAAAGCCGACAACTGGTCCTGAAGGGACACAAGGATGTTCTTCGTAGGTGAAGAAACCCAAGGAGGCGAAGGGCTGAACCTGCGAGAAGCCGAGGGGCGAGGGGACGCCTCCTTCCTTCTCACAGGTACAGCTACCTGCTTCTCAGGGGTACGCGCCTGTGCGTGCAACCCAGAGACCTCAGGGATACGCGCCTGTGCGTGCAACCCAGAGACCTCAGGGATACGCGCCTGTGCGTGCAACCCAGAGGCCTCGTCGGAAGAGATTTTACCTCTCTTCCGAGGTGGAAAAGCGTCATAGGCTTCCTCCGAAGAAATCGGCGATGCCGGACGTGAAGCGTCCTCAGCACGAAACGTCCTTTTCAGCGGACGAGTGTCTCTCCGAGCGCTCCACCCCTTGCGCGGGGAGGACGCTTCGGAGGACGAAAAGCAGTCCTTAAGGATGCGCGCCCGTGCGCGCTCCTTGACAGCCTGGGACTTTGCAACAGGTCCTGCCGAAGGGACGCCAGATCGGTGGGGAGCCCCCGTAACCCTCTTGCGGCTTTCGACATACCCACTCCCTGTGTCCTGGGAGTCCGATAGAGGTCTAGGCCTAGAGGCATTATGGGGCCGATCTGACGCCCCCTCCACAACACTAGGGGCACGATCACACACTTTAACTGAGCCGGTTTCCAAGGCTAACACTTTAGATTCTAGAGTACGTAAAGACTCTAAAATCAGAGAAAGGGCATTACCTTCTCCAGACACAGAATCAGGGCCCGAAGGCAACATCACAGGTTTAGGTGCAACAAATTCTAAAGGTGTTAATACAGGTGAAATATTACTTCCCTTACCTTTAGAAGAACCGCTCTTGGAGGAAGACCTCCTGATCCTATAGCGTTCCAATTTATGCCGATAAGAATCATACACCTTCCATCCATCATCGGTCAAACCCTCGCATTCATTGCACCGATCATCCAATAAACATACATGCCCCCTACACCCCATACATACTGTGTGGGGATCTACCGATGATTTCGGTAGCCTCACTTTACAATCACTCTTCACACATACTCTGAAACTCACTGAACTTGATCCAGACATCACGTTTATAGAAAAGCCAATCCAAAATAAAAAAACAGTCCACTATTGCGTATGCCAATCCAACAATCCAGAATCAATAACCAAAAGTCAATCCAGATACTTAATAACGAGTCAATCCAAAAAATCCTAGGCGGAGGTTTGTAAACAGGTGTTTACTGACCGGCGACAGAAAAAATATGAATAGAAAATGGGAATGGTTCCTGATATCCGCCTCCCAGCGGCGGGAATGGGTGCTACCACCTGGCCGCCCAGTGCGTGTGCCGCGAATTTTGAAATTCTGTCGGACTTCAGAAAATACAGCTATATATATATCTGTCAGGTAAGTTGCATGAACAAATTGTTATTTGTTCCGATACGGTATACAAACCCTCGGTCCTTTACAATGGGAAGACTCACTTATTGGTGGGTGGAATCTGAGTCTTATAAACAGACTGGTGTTCGTCCTACCTTGGATTCCCTCCCTGGTCGTAAGAGCAGAGGGAGGGATCCTAGCCTCTGCCCAGCTGAACGGGGTGTGCACCGCAGGATCAGAGGTCAGACTTCTCGACCAAATTATAAGAGGGAGGCAAGAGTTCCTCTTATAATTAGCAAATGCAAGAACTAGTTCCTACTTCAAGAGCCAAAGTAAAGTTATGGGTTTGTCTCTTGTTGGCTTCCACTTCCCCCCCTTGTTGGGGAGTGGTGGATAAACACTTCTATCCCTACTGAAAGGGAGGGAATGGGGCTCGGTTGTGTAGCTTACCTGCATCAGCCTTCTGTTCAGCGTAGTGACGACTGTGGCCCTCTGCCCACAGGTAGAGGGAAGAATGAAGGAGGAAGAGAAGCCAGTCACACTTTCACTCGTCCATACATAAGAGTCACACAAGGATGCGATGCTGTTCTGTCCGCTCGGGTGCTGGGTAGACTACACAACTTATTGAGCAGCCACCAGGGGGCTCAAGGAAAAGGTGTCCAAGGACCTGTGGGTGATATCCCGAAGGTAAAAAGAAGTGAGGGTGGTCTGGTTGGCCCAAACCCCTGCCTTCAGAACCTGCGCCAGGGAGAAGTTCTTGCGGAACGCAAGGGTTGGACCAATACCTCTGACTTCATGGGCTCTTGGATGAAGGTACGGGTGTCGTCACTGTCAGCTGTCTCGTAAGCCCTCCTGATCACCTCACGCAGCCAGAAAGAAAGTGTTCTTGGAAACCTCTTTCTTGGTAACACCGTTGCTAACGAAGAGGAGTCGAACCTCAGGCCTGAGGTGCAGAGTTCTCTTCAGATAGCACCGTAGCGCCCTCACAGGACAAAGCAGCATCTCATCCGCATCAATATCGGTGAAATCCTTCAGGGAGGGGATCGTGAAGGGCTCGAACCGGTCGTCAGGGACCGAAGGATTCTGAGTCTTCCCTACAAAGTTCGGGACGAAATCGAGCGTCACGGATCCCCATCCCCTGGAATGCTTAACATTGAAGGAAAGACCATGAAGTTCGCCTATTCTCTTCACTGATGCCAGGGCCAGCAAGAAGAGGGTCTTGAGGGTCAGATCCCTGTCTGACGACTCTCAGAGTGGCTCGAAGGGTCTGCGAGTCAAACTCCTAAGGACGAGAGTCACATCCCACCCCGGGGGCCTGAGTTCCCTGGGCGGGCAAGACCTCTCGAAGCTCTTCATCAGGAGGGAGATCTCGAAAGAAGAAGAGATATCCACACCTCGCAGTTTAAGGACTAAGGCCAGGGCGGCTCTGTAGCCCTTAATTGCGTAGACAGAGAGGAGCTTCTCTTGGCGAAGAAAGACGAGGAAATCCTCTACCTGCTGAAAAGAGGCTCTGAGAGGAGAGAGACCCCGTCCACGACACCAACCACAGAAGACAGCCACAGAGGACTGTCTAAGGTATCCGGCCATCTGTCGCTGCGCTGAAAGAATAGCCTCTCGCTCGCAAGAGATGGTGGATAGAAGCCAGCCGTAAAGACATAGGGACTTGACGGATTGGTGGTACCGTTCTACGTGTGGCTGGCACAAAATGTTGTGACAGGGGGGAATCTCCCTCGGCGCTCCGGCAAGCAGAGCCAGCAGGTCCGGATACCAAATGGCTTGAGGTCGTTTGGGCGCTACCAGGATCATCCGAAGGTTCGCAGTGATCAGCGCCCTGCTGATCACTTTGCGAATCAGACAGAATGGGGGAAAGGCGTAGACGAAGAGGTTGTCCCACGGATGCAGAAGGGCGTCCTCTGTGGCTGCCCATGGGTCCGGCACGATCGAGTAGAAAACCTGGAGTTTTCTGTTGTGCCAGGTGGTGAACAGATCCATGACTGGGCGCCCCCCCAGGTTGAAGAGCCTTTCCGCCACGTCTGGATGAAGGGACCACTCGGTTCCTATCACCTGATCCCGACGACTGAGCTTGTCGGCTACCACATTCCTATTGCCTGGAATTTAGCGAGCCGACAACTCTATTGAGTGTGCCGTGGCCCACTCGTGCACCTGCAGCATCAACTGGAGCAGCAGGAGGGACACTAGGCCCCCTGCTTGTTGACGTACGCCACTACTGTGGTGTTGTCGCACATCAACACCACCGAGTGTCCCACCAGACGGTCCCGGAACTCTTGGAGAGCGAGGAACGCTGCCTTGAGCGCCAGGACGTTGATGTGAAGGTGCTTGTCGCGATGGTCCCACACACCTGCAGTCAGCAACTCCTCCAGGTGTGCGCCCCATCCCTCGGTCGATGCGTCCGAGAAGAGAAGCATCTCTGGGAGGGGGTTGTGTGTGTGTGTGTGTGTGTGTGTGTGTGTGTGCGAAGAGGTACTCCTCTTACAAGGTTCCTGTCGTCCAGCCACCAGACTAGGTCCTGCCTCACCTCCTCCGTGAAGGACACGGGGAAGAAGGGAGGATCCCTTGCCTGTGACCAACACTACTTTAGTCTCCACTGAAGAGACCGCAGGTGAAGACGCCCGTGAGGGACTAGCTTCTCGAGAGACGACAGGTGGCCGATCACGACTTGCCACTGCTGAGCCGGTTGCTCCTGTCGAGACAGGAACTTTCTCACTGCCTCCCTGAACCTGCTGATCCGCGAATCTGCGGGGAAGACTCGCCCTGCTGCCGTGTCGATCAGCATGCCCAGGTACTTCATCCTCTGCTTGGGTTCGAGCTCCGACTTCTCGTGATTCACAACGATTCCCAGATCACGGCAGAATTCGAGGAATCGATCTCTGTCCTGCAGCAACTGCGAGCGGGAGCTCGCCAGGACTAAGCAATCGTCGAGATACCCCAAGAGACATATCCCTACCGAGTGGGCCTAAGCCGACACCAGCGTGAACACTCGCATGAACACTTGCATGAACACCTACCTGTGGGGCGGTTGAGAGACCGAAACAAAGTGCCCTGAACTGGTACACCGTCCCGTCGAGGATGAAGCGGAGGTACTTCCTGGAGGATTGATGGACGGGTATCTGGAAATACGCGTCCTTCAAATCCACAGAAAGCATGAAGTCTTCTCCCTGATGGAATCGAGCACCGAACATGCTGTTTCCATCGTGAACCGAGTCTGGCGAACGAATCAGCTCAAGGGAGAGAGATCTATCACCGGGCGCCAACCCCCCGAAGACTTCTCCACAAGAAAGAGGCGGCTGTAGAGGCCCGGCGACTGATCCTGAACGATCTCCACAGCTCCTTTGCTCAGCATGGCTTCTACTTCCTGCCGAAGCATCACGTCCTTGGTCGAGCCAGGAACGTAGGTTTGGAGATGGACCGGGTTGGAGGCAAGGGGTGGCTGAGACTTGAAGGGTAGTAAATATCCCTCCCGAAGGACGTTTACTATCCAGGTCTCCGCACCATAGCGCTGCCATGTTGCCCAATGGCTCGCCAGGCAGCCCCCACTTCCGGCAGCAGGTGAGGGGGAACGCCGTCCATAGCGTTTCCCACCTCTCTTTGACTTCTTCTTACCCGCCCCCCCTCGTGAGAAGGAGGGCTGGGAGGAGGGCTGGTGACGGTCACCCCTAGAAGAAGTTGAAGGCAGAGCCTTTCCTTTGGGCTTCGACGATGCAATCGTCTTGGCCGCAGAGGAAGCGCTAACCAAACTCTTAGGTTTGGCCGCAGTAACTCGAGGCTGCCCAGACGCCTTCGAGACTGCCTTGTTTACTAAACGGTCACTGTCATCAGTGCGCCATCTTTCCACTGCAGCGTCCACCATCTCTCCTGGGAAGAGAGAGAGGAGGAGCTCCGCACCGGTCCGTTGCGAAGACCCAGAGCCGCCTCACGCCCGGCCGCCCTGGTCACTCAGGTGAGAACAGCGTCTCTACGCCGGAGAACCAGGTTGGCCCACAGGTTGGCCGTCTGGTGGGCCAGGTAGGCGATAGCCCTACCCCCCGACTGGTACAGTCTCACGAAAGCCAGTTCCCCTTCAGGAGTGATGTTCCCAAGGAGGCCGCGGTTTTCGACACTGTGAGGGACCACAGGTCGAACCATGAGACTGCTTGGAAGGCTGCCATTGCGGTAGACTTCAAGGCAAGTGCCTCCTACTGCGAGAACCAGAGGTTCTCCGACAGGAGCTGCAGCAGAGACACCCCCGGAGTTACCCTGGCTAGCTCCGGGTTAACCTGTTTGGGCGGCAGAGGGTCCTCCGAAGGCACGTAAAAGCACCTGTCGTGGTAGAGGTGGAGGAAGGAGCTTAGCAGACCTACTGGACCAAAGCGAACCCTCCTGTCCGGAGATGAGAGCGTCCACCTGGCCCAGCTCGCTGTCAGCCAAAGCTGATCGCGGCAGACCCATCGCCATCCTGGGTTCCTTCTTAGGTCCCAAGAACGCCTCCAAGCCCGATGTGGGTTTGGTAGGTGGGAGCGGCGATCCTTCTCCAAGGTTGTTGTGCTGACGGATCAGCGTGATTACCTCCGCGAACGACCTCTGGATCTCGGGAGTGACTGCATCCTGAGGAGACTGACCGTCAAGCCCTTCCAATGAGAATGCCTCCCGAGAACCTCCTCCTTCCACAGGAGGAACCACGACAGACCCCTCCTGGTCTCTTCCTACCACTTGCGCGTACGATCTGGTTGGTCCGAGGACTGTGCTAGGTTCGTAGGGTGTCATGGCGGGATCGCGAGGGGCGCGCCCTTCATGATCGCTCTGATCACCTCGCTCTTCCCGCTAAAGCCCAAGGAAGTTGAAGGGATCAGAGAGGCAGACTGATGCTCCCCCTGCGCCCACCGGCAGAGCCAGTGTGCTGAGGGGGCTGCAGGCGATCGTCAACCCGCGGTCTGCAGGCCTGGTCAAACGGCTCTCCCAGGGAGAGCGGCTGGACAGAGGACAGTGGCGACAGTCCCGAGCGTCAGAAGAGCTGCTGCTGGTTCCCCTCTCCGCCCGGTCCCGGAAGGAGCGGCGGTCAGGGGACCTGCAGAGTCCACTGTCGCGGTGATAGAGAGGCCTATCCTCACGGTGCATCACGCCGCCTGGACCAGCAGAGGCTGGTTCAGGCGACCAAGGGGACCGCTTCCTAGCCTCAGCCCATGAGCGGTCTGGGATCGTTGCGTCAACCCTGGGTACCAGCGCGTCGCCGCGAGAGCGATCGCTAGTCTGGTGAGTGTCCCCCAAGCAACTTCTTCCAGTCTTCCGTCCCGTGCCTGGATCCTGGCGCCGAAAGAACTCGGATGCCTGGGTCTTGGCTGTCCGGTCACCCACAGGTGAGCGAACACTCGGTGACTCTCGCAAACGAGAGGCCAAGACGGTACCTGGCGCCGAGGCAGAACCTCTGGCACCAGGTGAGGAAGTGCCGGTGCTAGCCGACACTCTTCCGGTCCCCGTCTTCTTCTTCCTTGTGGAACGAGAAACGGGCCCCGTTCCCAAAGGAACAGGAGGACCGACGGAAGTCCCAACCGTCCCACTGGAGCGGGACGGGCCCTTAGAAGTCTTGGCACGAGACTTCTTAGGGGGGGAGGAGGCAGCCTTCTTCTTCTTCGGCTTGGGGGCCTTAGAAATTGAAGGGGAAGCGGCGGCAGGCGCCGACGACGAAGAAGACGATGAAGACGAAGACGACACCTTCCTCCTCTTCCTCTTCGTCAGCTTCCTCAGCACCACCGCCAGGTCTTCCATCCAGGATGGAGCCGGGGCAGTTGCTGAAGCAACAGGGCCCGACTGCACCTGTCCGGAAGGACCTGGGGTGGGAGCTGCAACACCACAGGCAGGAACAACAGCGGCAGGAACTGGTACCAAGGCTGGAGCGGCAACGAAATCAGAAACAGGAGGCGGGGCAGGAACCAGCAGCATCCTCTGCACAGGAGGTAAGTCAAGCGGTGAGCTCTTGGGACACCGGAAGTCCGGGGCTGTATCAGGAGTGGGAAAACCAGGAGGCGGCGTAGCAACAGGCAAGGAAACCTCTGGCAGCAGAAAAAGTCGGGTAGATTAGTGGGGGGTCCCCCCTCGCCCGGGGAGGGATAGTTCCCAGCCCGAGCGAACGGAGGACCCCGAGTACAACTGGATGTCGGGGTATCTCGCCCCCTCCTCTACGCTCAAATGATCGAGCAAGGAGAGGGAGGGAGAAACCTCCCCCGAAGGAGCAGGAGCCATACAAGGGAGCCGAGCTGGAGGGAGAAAGGAGAAAGACAAATCGGTGACCAAGGGCGTAGCCAGGGAGTCCTCTGACAACTCCTTAGTCGGCTTCCAAGGCTTCTTCCTCCCCCCAATACCCGGGGATAGTCTATGGTTGATGGGGGGCGAGGGGGTTTCTCCAGCTCTTGTTGCATAATTTCCATAATAAAAATAAAAACCAAAACAGAAACACACTTACTTTTGTACTTGCAACACACACAAGTAAAAGAAAAAGTGAGAAAGTCTTTATGCAGTAAAGAAAACCAAGCATACGACAGAAGCGGGCAGAGAGACGTAGAGCAGCACGTCCATCCAAGAGTGCAGCCGAAAGCAAAGTGGCTCCTCGCCTCGCAGTCGAGCGTACCGCTAACTGCCGGACAAGTAGCTAACTACCGAACCCCTTGTTCGAAAAGCTTACGACCGATTCAGCTGCCGCGAAGTACCTTCCTATCGTAAAGGACCGAAGGTTTGTACACCGTATCGGAACAAATGGAAATAGCATTCTTAAACATAAGAGAATTTAGACTCCCACACTACAGAATAAATTCTTAACTCTTCCCTTTAAAAGTTCAAATATCAAAATAAATCATAACTGGACAAAGCAGAGCTTCCTCTTCATTGCCTGCTAAAGCACTTGAATTAAATACAGTGGTACCTCGAGATACGAAAGGCTCAACTTACGAAAAACTTGAGATACGAAAGCCAACACGAAAAATTTTACGGTTCTACATACGAAAATTTTTCAGTTCTACATACAAAAATTTTTCAAGATACGAAAGGTTGTTGCTGGAAAGTCCAAGATTCGCCCGGACCACCGATAACAATTTTGAAACTCGCGCGCCGCCAACTGAGTAGACTCGCCACCATCCTCCTGCTCTCCCATTGGTTCCTGATGCTAGTCAACGCCATGAGATCCTTCTCTCCTATTGGTCAGCATCCTTCCCATCATGCATCTACTACATAGCAGCGTGCCTCGGCCACTCGGTACCAGCATCGTTATCGTACGCACGCGGTATTCATTCATTCTAACGATTTAGTTTATTAACGTAAATTCGTTAGTGATTTCGTTGCAGTATACGTACTTTATCGTGTTGTGTGATAACTTTACTCTTATACGTAAATTACGTACAGTATATACGTAGTCATGGGTCCCAAGAAAGATGAAATTCATGGAAAGAAGAAAATGCTCTCTTTGGAGACAAAGATGGAGATTATCAAGAAGTATGAAGCTGGTATGCGATTGAGTGTGATCGCCAAGGAATACGGCTGAAATCCGTCGACAATAGGCACCATCCTTAAGCAGAAGGATGTCATCAAAGCAGCTACACCTTCCAAGGGCGTCACTATTTTGTCCCAGCAAGAGGACCCACGTGCACGACGAGATGGAACGGCTGCTTCTTGTCTGGATAAAAGACAAAGAAATTGCTGGCGATACGATAACGGAGACGGCAATCTCCCACAAGGCCAGCGCTATTTTCGGCGATTTGATTGCCCAGGCCAAAGACGACGGAGGAGAAGGGACATCAACGCCAACCCCAGAGTTCAAGGCTTCGCATGGGTGGTTCGAGAAATTCCGTAAACGGACAGGCATCCATTCGGTGGTGCGGCATGGGGAGGCTGCCAGCTCGGACACGAAAGCGGCCGAAGCCTTTAAAAAGACGTTCGACGAGATGATGACCAAGGAAGGCTACAGTTCTCAGCAAGTCTTCAACTGTGATGAGACTGGCCTTTTTTGGAAAAAAATGCCTCGTCGGACGTACATCACGGAGGAAGAGAAGAAGCTACCCGACATAAGCCTATGAAAGACAGGCTTACGCTTGCACTTTGTTCAAACGCCAGTGGGGATTGCAAGGTGAAGCCCCTACTGGTCTATCATTCCGAGACTCCTCGAGCCTTCAAGGCCCACAAAGTGCTTAAGAAGAAGCTTCTAGTGATGTGGAGGGCTAATGCGAAAGCCTGGGTAACGAGGCTTTTGTTCACCGAGTGGGTAAATCTATGTTTCGGCCCGACAGTGAAAAAATTCTTGGAAGAGAAGCGCCTCCCTCTGAAATGTCTGCTGGTGTTGGACAATGCCCCTCCCCACCCTCCTGGCCTCGAGGAAGATATCCTAGCGGAGTATTCCTTCATCAAGGTTCTTTATCTTCCGCCTAACACCACCCCTCTCCTCCAGCCCATGGACCAGCAAGTGATATCGAACTTTAAGACCCTGTATATGAAACATCTTTTCAAGAGATGTTTCGACATCACGATACCACAAACCTCACCTTGCATGAATTTTGGAAGGAGCATTTTGACATCGTCATATGCATCCGACTCATCGATTAAGCTTGGCAGGAGGTTTCGAGGCGAACCTTGAATTCCTCATGGAGGAAACTCTGGCCTGATGCCGTATCCGCCCGAGACTTCGAGGGATTCGATGTGGGCGAAGCTGGTGCTGCAGATTCAGAAACAGTTGACGATCCTGAAACTGTTTTGCAACGACATCGTTGCACTCGGCAAGTCCATGGGGCTGGTCGTCGACGAGGACGACATCAACAACCATCTCGAGGAGCACCGAGAGGAGCTTACGATGGATGACCTGAAGGAGTTGGAGGCCATGCAACATAACGTTATTCAAGAAGAGTTCTCTAGCAGCGGCGAGGAGGACTACCCTATGACAACGGCAGAAATTTACGATGTTCTAGCCGCTTTTCATAAAGTGCAGTCATTTGTAGAAAAAAAAGACACCCCGAAAAGGCTCACACAGGTCGTATGCTTGCGCAGTTTGATGACATTTGCCCGAGTCGTTTCAGGAACATTGTGAAAAGTAGGCAGAAGCAATCTTCCTTGGATAGTTATTTTTTAAAGAGGCCTTTAGTAGTATTAGCAGGTGTAAGTGAAAAGGAAGAACCAAGTGATACTAAAAAACAAAGTTGAAAGTGGTGGTGAAGTTGAAATTTTGTTAAAAAAAAAAAAAAAAAAAAAAAAAAACCTACATAAAGTATAAAAAAGTACAAAAAAAATAAATTTAAAAATCAAAAAAAGATTTTTTTTAAATTTTAGTTTTTGTAAAGTTAAGTGTTACAGTTTTGTTAATGTGTTTCGTAAATTTTAGTTTATGTATGTTTTCCTTACATTTTTTTATGTGTTTCGTAAAGTTAAGTGTACGTACGTACGTACGTATCTGCTGTTTGTCCTCCTCCTCTGTCACCACTTTCGGAGATAGCCTCACTTGAAAGGTAAGCTTCCACATTTTACTACATACGTACAGTATTTCTTGTATACCATGTCCACTAATAAACTTTATTTACAGATAATTAGCAGTACGTTATTAAGTTAATAACGTACTGCTAATTATCTGTAAATAATGGTCCAAATTGTTGTAGTATTTCATTGTTTATAGGTCAATTTAGCTTTATTATGAAATTGACTGGGGTGTTTTTGGAGGGCTTGGAACGGATTAGCCATTTTACATGTAAAATGTGGTCCAAGATACGAAAAACTCATGATACGAAGGGCGCCTCCGAACGGATTAATTTCTTATCTCGAGGTACCACTGTACCACAAATCAGAGAAGGGCATTCTCTTTGAATTATTTTTAGCAAAGAAAAAAATCCCTTTGAATTCAAGCCCACTTTACAAGAAAGGGCTTTGCAGCTCTCTATATATGTATTACATTTTGCTATTGCAGGAGCTAAAACAGTGTCTTAAAAATGACATTTTTTATGATGAAATAGTTTTATATATAATTTCCAAATAATTACTTACATTCCTGTTTCATTCGCCGGCATCTTAAAATTTTTAAAATCGTGGTAGCTAGTGTCGGTGTAGATGAACTAGACCGTGGCAACTTTCAGGGTGAGAGGAGCAACTTCAGCAAGGGACTCAATTGTTCTTGCCCTTCTTTCCATATGAGGTGAGGGAGTGTGTGTTTTGATTTATAATAACTTGGTAAGTATATATAAAACTATTTTAGCTGATGGGAGAGAACGAAAAGGGTGGTTTTCCCTTGAATGGGATGGCGTAGTCCTCCTTGAGGGCTTTCATTACCCAGGGTTCTGCGTTTCTTGCTTCCCATCTGTCACAAAAATGGAAAAGCCTGACCCCTGCTGGGACATGGAGGACTGATAACACTCTTGCAAGAGGCCAGTTTGGAGGATGATTCCTTAGTAGTACTAACCAGTTACAGGTTCGTGCGAAAACACTGAAACTTGGTTCATCTCCCTCGAAAAGGGTGCTGCTGCAAAGGCGAGACAGTCATGGTACTGAAGGAGACAAGGGGGGCAACAGATCGGTTCCATGTACATCTTGTAGATTACAATAAGAGATCCTGTGTTGACTTTTTCTGTAAGTCCGATGTGATGTATTCCAACACTGCCTTTGGGAATAAGGATGAACAATCCAGAGGCAGAAACAGAGGGGCAGACCTTTGTGCGGGAATAATTCCTTTTGTGGTAAAAGTGCACCACAGTACCCTCTTCTTGAGTACTTGCATGGAGAATAAGGCAGCCAACTCCTGGGAGCCATCCCTAATGGCCTTATTCACAGACACGAGCACTCCCAACCAATCCACAGAGAAGTTCTCCTGAAAGCACTTACAATCTCCTGTCTCTTTGCTAGTGCACCGATTGTTCAATGCGTAAAGGTAAAAATTGCAAGACCTTAAAGATGTGGTGAAGAAGCATTGTTAGCAGACAGAAAATGCCTTTTCTATGGCCTAGACACTGTCAAGAAGCGGTGTCCCTTGCCAGTACTTGAATCTGAATCACTAGATGACTGTATGAATATCCACTTGGACACCATTCCAATGCTGATCCTCCTAGTCTTGGGAACTAATTACAGGCTCGGCTGAGAGCAACTACCCATGGGCAAATTCATCTTCCCATGTTAGGGTGAGTTTGACTTAGACCACTGTCCAGGATAATAAGTGGGATAAGTAGCCACCCCCTCCACTGCACTTGCACCAACACTAACACCATTAACCTAAGGGCCTTCACTGAAGACCCAATTTGGGCTACAGAATTAGGGAAGGGAGCCAGGTGACCGAGGAGGAGGTAAAGTCGGAGGGCTGGTGATAGGGGAGAAAGCAGTCACACGCGTAGAAGGTACAGGTTGAATAGCAACATCCAATTTCAGAGTGGAAACCTGACTAGCTAATGCCCTAGCCTCGACTCTAACAGCCGCTTTCTCTGCCTTTCTTTCTGAAGTTTCTAAAACTCTCCATTTCCCTTGATCCCCGTCTTTGCATTTGTCACATTTTACATAGTTCAAACGAACAAATATGCCCTCTACAATGGCCATCGCATGTGTTATACTTATGTGAGAGTCATATTCATCAAAAACTCCCAATAATCAACTAAATAAGTTAACGATCAAAGACGGAAGTAACCAATGTGTTGTCATTGACTGGTAAAAATGAATTGGTTTTCCAGCACTGCTGCACCTACTCTTCCGAGGATTTAAGTACCTACATCAAAACAAAAGCATGCTACCGCGAATTTTAGAATTTTGAACTGCCGATGGAGTAGAAACTTATAGTTATGTAGTTACTTGGTATGTTACTTATATAAAACTTGAGATGACATCATATTGGACCAATTACTCTGTAAACCGTGGAACTGCAAACAGTATGTACTATAATTTTACTTATAACCAATCCTCCAAGTCGGAGTTATTTTTTTACCCTAAACTTTCTTAACATGCTTAATGAAAATAAATAAATAAATAAAAAATACAAAAAGTTATGCAAAAATTTACCGTTACTGGAATTTATTCTGCCACTCTAGACTTTTTTTTTAAGTTCTTGTTGAAGTTGTTGTGGGTAAACATGGATTTTTATCAGGAACAGTTTACCACTGAAACTCAGGTTCATGACAAGAGCTGAAATGTGATTGGTTGTTTTGTTGTAAATTGGAAATTAAGTTCAAATTTTAGAATCATGCATTTCTTAAGAACTCTACCTTCAGTTTGAAGTCATGGTGCCTTTGGTTCAGCTGTGTACTTCTTGCTCCCTTTTCCCTTCAGCAACAATATTTTACCTAATGTTTTGCAGTGTCCAAAATAAAATTTTACCCACCTGCCTCCAACATCTTAGAATGAAACAGACTCTGGCCAATCTGAGGACATCAGTACTATTTTCAGTTCAAAACTAACTGTTAATTTTCAGTGCCCTCAGTTCGGTTAGAATGGGGTGGGGGGCAGGGGTATGACGACCCCAAGCTAAGTCTAGGGAAGGATCTAGTGATTTAGTTTCGGTTAGATGGGAGTCTTGAGGGGTTAAAGACCTTATGCAAAGTCTAAGTTAGGAACCAACATCCTATGTTAGGTTAGGTAGGAGTCCAAGGGGTTAAAACCCTCTCCCTGGTGGGCCTAGAATAGGGACCTAGTGTCTTATGCTGAGTTAGGTGAGGGTTTGGAGGGACTATTAGGTAAGGATGTGGCCATCTAGGTTAAGTTAGGTCAATTCCTACATTTTACTCTTGTATTTTCTCCTACACAACAGGTCTAACCCTGCTTACCCAGTGGCTCCTCAACTTCTAGAATACAGTCTAAAGGTGGGGTCCACTACTTTTCAAACTACTTGGCTATTTGCTAACCAAAAAAATATCAGAAGTGTTCAAAGAACATTAAAACATACAAAAATTGTATGATGAAATAGTTTGATGAAATTTTACTGTACAAATTTTCTACTCCAAAATTATATTATGGTTTTAAAGTAAAAATTTACCTGGTGGCCTAATTGTCAGGGAGCTAGCCACAAGATACTGTTCATTTCTAACAATTTACAGGCTAAACAATTTAAAAAATGGTGTAATATAGTGCAGCAGAAGTGAGGGGCTGGTGCTAAACACAGCATCCCACGGGGTTTCCATCATAATCAGTTGTACCAGTCCCTCAGAGATGAACATAAAACATAAAAGGGACCAATTAAAAACGGAAAATTTCATCTCTGTAAAAATCTCAAATCATCTCCCACTTTTCTAAATTGCTTAGCCTAGAAATTATATTCATGAACAATATCTTTGTGTGGTGGTCTCCTTGACATTTAGGCTACCCTACCTATCTCAATTTAGTGTGCCCTATGTTAGATTAGGTGAGGGGGCAAAATAGTTAGATTCAGTGGGAGGGGTCGCTGGGGGGTTTTGGGGGGATTGAAGACCGACGCCAGGTACGGCCCTGGCACCCAAAGGCAAGTTAGAACACACCCCTGTAATATTAAATCATTTTTTTGTTCATTTAGGTATGCAACCCCAAAAGCCTCGATCTCCCATAATTATATACAGTCTATAGCTAAGGTAAAATACCGAATGGCCGACCACTACCATAGGGCGACCACCTTAACCAAAATTGGACATTTTGCCCTTAATTTGCAACTTGGGAAGGGGGAAAAAAAAAAAAAAACTGGTATTTCTACAGAAGCTGTCCGCACGGACTGCAAGGAACGTAACCGCGGATATGACATTCACTAGGGATTGTGGGCTGTCCAATGTATTTCGCCGTGTTTAGTACTGGCCCCTGGGGGGTTAATTACAGTCGTCCAAATAAATATTACTTAAAATTCTCGTTCAGTAGGCAAAACTGCATAGAAAAACAACAACTGCCATAGTCTAGGCTGCCGCGGTTAAGTACCCTAGATCTACCAAAAAACTTACTTCGAGAGGAAAGTACAGGTCTCGAGGTGTTGCTTTGACGGACGCTGGCTCTTGACTAATGTCTACCCTGGGTTACAGGACGTGTTAAAGTACTTTTTCGGGAAGGTGGTCACACTACGGTAGAGGCCGGCCATTCGGTATTTTACTCAATACCTAGTACTAGGTATACCTACGGAGGTCAAGTAACCTGAAACCTACTAGGCTAGGCTAATTTGCTATTGAAATTTGCCAGAAAAATATCTCCAACTCCAGAATAAGATTATGGTTTAAAGTAAATATAATTTACGATAGCCTAAACAGTATAGCCTAGCTACTACCTGCATTTTAAAACTTGCCAACCATATACTAGCCTAGGTACTTCGCTTTGTTCCATTTGAATGGTGTTTGGTTACAGTCAATTTTGATTCCCTAACTTGTCTTCCAGTGATACACAAGGCCTTCCAAAATATTAAGTCTGACGTATTTGGTTCCACATCATATCCCCGTCCACATTTACCTGAAACTTAAAAGATTTAATTCGGTTTTTCCAGGCTAGGCCATCTGAGGGTATCCACAATGGCTTGCCTATCGGTGGCAACGGCATAACCTTTAGGTAGCCCTGCCTGGAAAGAATCCTTGCTTACCTTTTGAGTTAAGCAGCTAATGGTGGTAGAGACCAAATGAAAGTGATGAAACCCTTGAGAAAGTTATTTCCTCGAGTAAAATAACGTAACCGCCGTCTTCGCGCAAATTATTGCAACCACAACGACACTGCAATGACCGAGTGGCGACTATACACTACACTTTCATGGCGACACGACCATTTGACGGTAATGACGTTACAGAGAGCGTGAAATGCCGTGAATAACGTTCGACAGCGCCAGGGAAAATCAGGGAAATGTTTTAATTGATAAAATCTTGTCCCTAAGTGACCAATGAACTCATATTATAGTTTCTTGTCTGAAATAACCAGCCAGTGCTTTCACTAGCTGAAATGAAAATTCCTTTAGGGGCTGCCAAAATTCTTTGATTTTCCTCGACAGCCATTTCATTTTCATCGATTTCTTCCTTGACTAATTTTAGACATTCACATACAGAAAAAAATAATAATAGAATACACTAACTAATTTCAAGCATTACAGAAAATTTCATAGAACAATTGGGGATAAATAAATAATATATATATATATACATATATATATATAATATATATATATATATATTATATATATATAAATCTCATTACGTTTACTCTCAGAAATAAAATATATGGGTATCGTTTAAATTCAGAAAACATGAAAAAGCAAAAAAATCATACAGCTGCCATTTCTCTCACATATAACTAATTGTAATATATATATAATTTTTTTTTGGGGGTGGGTGGGGTGGCTGGTGTTGGCAATATGAAACCTATAAAGATTTCTATCACTTACACTCAGGAATATAACTGAAATTACTCAAAATATTTGTAAATAAGAAAATAATATATGTTAGGAAAATACTTTAGATTAAGGAATGACATATTTAAAGTGAACCTTCCTGATTCATGATGCAAACATAATAGACTCTTGAATAGTGTACTACAGAATATTTTTCAGATTTTAGCAGTTTAATCATACTAATTACTGGTAAACTGACGATCTGATTGGGGGAGGGGGAGGAGGAGAGGATAGCAAAAGATAATCACCAGATTCTTGATTTAGCAAACCGTTACTGTTATAAGGGCTTCAAGAAACTGATTTCGTAGTTGTTGAGTTTCTTCATCATCTGCATTGCCTATACTCTGTTTTTTTCCATCTGTCCATCCGCCTGTGGTGTTTACGTATGGCAACACTGCGTCCCGGGCTTTAGATAGTTATGCTGCGTAAGTTTTAGGTAAATAAAAGGTTATCTGAGTGTACATCAGACATCGTCAAGGAGCTACTAAAGTACAATTGGAGAGGAAGGCCTCAGGTACAAACAAGATCAGGAATACCAGATGGTTAATTATCAAAAGGGTAAAAATTAAAAGGGATAATCCAGGCTCGACAAGAAAACTGAAGATACAGTTTTCATTAGCTTTCGTTCATCGAATTTCCCATTTGTTTTTACTGAAGAGACATAATATCGCTAAATTTAATCTAGAATATGAAAATACACTGCAAATTATATCATATTAGTTAAAACTGCAAAACAAAACCGTTCAGATACTTAAAAACACGATATATGTCCGAAGTAATTGGAATTTCTCAGATGGATTCGTTCATAGAGATCTGTTAGATAGAATGTGAATTTCTGATTTTAGTACTATGTATCACGACGACAATATATACTCGTTTTCCTTCATGAACGGGGATATTATTGTATCATTGTAAATGGTGAATGCAATTATTTTCAGCTTCTTCAAACTCATGTTTGTATTCCAAAGCGTTTAATGTTAGCTGACGTCAATGGCAACCAATGTTGCTAAGCTTAAGGTAGGTTGAGCAAATCTAGTTGCATCCGCAAGAGCGTTTTCTATGATGTGAAGGAGCCCTAGAACTTCGAGCGGGAAAGCGCAAGTCCTTGATACTGGCTTACGTAACGGATTTCACACTGATTACTTTGACGTTGACATTTCCTGCTAGGCTGAAAGATCTCCCAACACATCAGCATTATTTGCACGATATAAAATTTTAATTGCCTGTGCAATACATATTGAGTTATTTGTGGTAATAACTACTTTTACTTAACACAGCTTTTTTCGTGAATGATTTGTGGATGAAACCCGATTTTCAAAAGTACAGATTATATCAAGAGAGCAAGAATGACCGCACCTGTGTCTAAAATTTTCCACGTCTTTTTACAATCTTTGAATGTTATGGCAACTGTCGAATGAAATCAAGATTAGGGTATGAATTTCTGAGAGAATTGACTTGAATATTCTGATCCTTCAAATTTAAATTTTATCTAACATAGTGCAGCACGGTCTTGGCAGTCATATCACCCCGTTTCCCAGGTATCTGTGCACCGACTCACCGCTCTTTCTTCTGCCTTTCCCGGTCCCAAGTCCGTCACCAATACTATAATTTCTCTCTCTCTCTCTCTCTCTCTCTCTCTCTCTCTCTCTCTCTCTCTCTCTCTCTCTCTCTCTCCACTTCTAAAACATACTTTAAAAATATATATTACCACTCAATAATGAAATTAAGTAGTTATAAATAGGCCAAAGCTTTCACGTAAGCAGATTTTGTTCTCTCTCTCTCTCTCTCTCTTTTAAAACACATTTGAAAAAATATTATCACTCAATCTTTCAAAGTAAATATAATGAATTAAGTATCTCTACAGATAGGCCTATGCTTGTGCTCTCTCTCTCTCTCTCTCTCCTCTCTCTCTCTCTCTCTCTCTTCTTCACTTCCAAGTTTCTCTCTCTCCCCACTTTTGAAACATTTGAAAAAAATATTGTCAATCTCTAAAAGTAAATATAATGAATTAAGTATCTCTATCGATAGGCGTATGCTTGTGCGCTCTCTCTCTATCGTCATAATATTTCATTCTTTACTGTATTGTTCCTCACGATTTCCACAAGTACTGACCAAATTTTAAAACACTTTCTCTCATTGTTTAAGATCCGTCTTCAATTATGCATGAATGTTACGTCAGTTTAGTGTCAATCATTACTTATAAAAAAGGTTTCACAGTAGGTTTTAAACAAGGATGATCGATATTCTACCCTAAACTGACGTTACCAAACCAACACTAACGAATAATATAGAGCCTGTTTCTACATTCAAGTATAAATTATTAAAGGACCTCTACAGAATCTTTATAATGTAAAGTTAATGGAAATCTAGAAAGCAAAAAACGCTACGATTTTGAAGCTCCGCCCCCTTTCTAGAGTTGCCAGGTGTGGCATTATTAAACACTATATGTCCGAAGTTTTAAAAAAACTGTATCTTAACATTTCTTGCCGAGTGTACATTTGCTACTGAAAAGTGTTTTAATAATTTACTGTATACGAATTACACCGTTAATATTCGAAATAGGATATTATTATTATTGTTGTTGAGTGTAGGCTGAATGTAACTATCTAAAGCCCGGGACGCAGTGTTACCATACGCAAACACCACAGGCGAGTTGACAAGATGGAAAAGTCTTCATTTTCTGGTGCAGGCTGAATGGCTTTTGGAGGGTCATAGCTTCCTGTACGAATTTTTTCCTTGGTCTGCATAGGTAGTTTTGAGTAAGAAGTCCTATCGGACTTTGTTGCTTGAGAGCTGATCGGTGGCCATCTTTTATTAGTTGTAAATGGCTAAACACATCCTCAACCGATGCATTAGAATACGGAAGCGACAAAGAATGCCAATGAACTCTCTTAACTCTGGGTATGTATGAGATGCTGTCACAATTTTTCATAAAATATGACATGCCAGTAATCCATGAAGCTTATCATATTGGCACTAAATTTAGGATTCATGGGACAAGTATCATTCAGGCAATATTGATTTGATGCCAAGCTGTTTGAAAAAGAGAGAGCATATAACGTTCTCCGATGATAATGTAATTTAGCTAATATAGGCTATACTTGTTAAGAATGCATTATCTATATTTCAATTTAATAATATGAGGTTTTTAACATAATCTTCATGAACATTTCTGAAAATTAAAAAATTTCCTTTGCAAATCCTGGAAAAAACATTAAAATTCCTTGAATCAAGGAAAATTCCTTGAAAGTGAAGGCTGGTCCAGCCTTCACTACCGATAGGGTCGGGGTCGGGGGGTGGGCAAAATTTCTGGAAGTCTATATTTTCTGTGAATATCCTTTTCATTGAACTGCGCTTACAAAGTAATTAATAAAAACCTTTTGGTTTGTTGGTAAGTCTTTATCCTCTCTCTCTCTCTCTATCTCTCTCTCTCTCTCTCTCTCTTCTTCTCTCTCTCTATCTTCTTATAATATATATATATATATATTATTATATATTATATTATATAATTATATATTAATATATATTATTAAACAGTAACTGCATTCTTTAGTAGTAGGAAGAGTTATAATAGGAATATGATATAGGCCACCATATTTGTAAGTGATTTTAAGTACTTTGAATATCAGCTAATCGAGTAGAAGGGCATAGACCGCATTCCCAATATTTCTTCTTAATATAACTAATATAAAATTTTCAAGTATTTCATCTTGTATATACCTATATATGCAATGACATTCTGGGAAAAACAGAACCCTACTCCGATCCCCCACCAACGAAAAACTCTGGGTACTGGCTTGTCACTACGAGACTAGATTCAAATGTGGGAAAAGCGCTTACATTCTATAATTTGCTCTATATGATTTCAAGTTGCATGTTTGGATATAGACAAAAATACTCAATGGGAAATAAACTTTAACTACTGATTTAGTATCTGTATGACAAGGTTATGGATAACTGAAATGTGTCACCAGATCAGTTATACCCTATTGACTCCTCCATGGCGATTTAGGGGTTGTCCCCTACGTTGCCAAATGTACTTCTCTCGAGTTTCTAAAGGTCTACCCATACCATTTACCCTTTTTAATCCGTGCGTCTGTCAAGGAGGTTTAACCTCCTTGGTGTTTGTTAAGGTCTCCTGGGAGCAGTATACTTCTGGGTGTTCCCTGTTGCCTCGACACTCTTTCGAAAATATTTCCATTCTTCCAGGTCTAAGTTTTTCATATAGGCCTAATTAAATCTCATGTTGGACCTTTCTTGTGATTATCACAAGGTACTGGACTTTTAATTTACTGGTATATGTATATATATATATATATAGATATATATATATATATATATATATATATATATATATATAGAGAGAGAGAGAGAGGAGAGAGAGAGAGAGAGAGAGAGAGAGAGAGAGAGAGAGAGAGAGAGAGAGAGAGAGAGAGCTGTTGACGTTTGAAAAGGATTGAGTATGTAGACAGATAAGAGAGCCCAGCATAAAATTAAATGTACGTAGGTTACATAAATAAGATTATCGGCAGCAATTTAATTTACTATCTATTCATACTATGGTCCTCAGTTTCTTTCCAGTAAGAGTATTCATAACATTTTTCTATTTTTATATCTTTTCTTTACAAACTTAGTTCCAGCTTTGCCATTTACTCAGAATTTTTCATTGTTTTTGTACCAGTTTTTATTGTTACTAGAAGATACCTTTGCTGAATGCCATACCAGATGGAAAATATCTATTTGTTTTATAGTTTTCACAAGGGTTTGTCAAAACAAATATATGATTATTTGGGTCATTAATGTCATATTGATAATAATACACAAGAATGCCAGGACTATAAATAGATTTATTACTGCTCATTTATCTATATAAAACTCTGACATAACAATTCATTTATATAAGTACATTAATTTGGGAATTAAATAAGTATTTACAATTAGAATGAATGAAAAGAATTATTGCATATTTACATTACGCATGAAAAAGAATTGAAGATTTCATTGAAATCCTGCTGATTGTTCTCTCTGGTATCATTGTTGCTTATGAGGCGCGTTGCAGTGTTTTTCTGACATCCACCATGGGTCCATGGTTTGCCTTTTCATTAGAAAAGTACTTAACGACCTTATGAATGATTTCTCGAGCCTGTGGAGAACGAGGGCTTTCTTCCATGTTGTTTGTAAGGCGACAGACTCCTTAATGAGTCAGTGAGTGTTTTGACTGAGCTTGCCTTGTGGAGGCACGGGCTGTTTGACATCTGGCAGCGCCAGAATTTTTTTTGTTTTTTTTTGGTCACATTTAAGAATAAATTTTTGTTTTATTTTTGTTAAATGCTAGAAAATTACGAGAGCTTTTAATTATTGGCAAAAATTGATCAGCAACCAATTGTATTTGTGTTGTATAACTTATGTTGCCTTTATATACCATAAAATGTTGAGTTGGAATATTTGATGGGGCAGCGACGGCAACGTAGGGGACAACGCCTAAATTGCCATGAAGGAGCCGATAGGGTATAGCAAGCCTTCTTTGAACCTTTCTTTTAGGCTATAAGCAGTAAGCATAGGACTAAAGAAAAGAAAAAATTGCCACACATATGGTTTACACGAAAGAATTTCAATTGGTATCTCAATGCAGTAACTGAAACATGATGTGAATCCAGTAGTACTTATTTATTGCTCTAAGTTATTTTTCTTCCTCTCCTGCACATTGATAATTAACCACTGGATTCACTATGATTACACATTTAATTTTGTAACCATGGGCGGGTGCGTGTTACTACGCTACAGTATAATTTCAAAATATCCATATTCATTACACAACATGAGCACTCTCTCCTTTACCATAATGCCTTTCTGTTGGTTTTATACAAATTGGATATAACTGCTTCGTAGAATTAGCTTTCAAAATTTAATTTTGGATTATTTTCACTTTATCCCTAACCATTGATTTGATTTCACATTTGCTTTCTTTCTTCACATAGAGCAGGGTTTCTTAAAGTGTGGTCCGCAGGATAATTTGGCCGTCGGTATCAGATAAATTTTAGGCCAAAACATGGCTCAAAAACATTTGTGGCCAAACCGTCCTAAATTCCTATTTTTGTACCACCAAATCCTCTTGGCTTCTGACAGTAGTGCTCGTCAGATTAGGGTGGGTGCAATTTAACAACTTTGTAGAAGGCAGTGGTATTTATGATCAAGCAACAATGTACTGACTGATGCCCTTCACCTTTTCATCTAGACAATACCTATTTATTTTATATACGATGACCTTTTCTTGGCTCTGAAGTTGATGTTTATCCATGGCTGTGAGATGACCAGGAATGACTTGTAAGTCGGTGTCAGAGTCACTCTACACTTCAGTCAGGCCAAAACTTTGTGCCATATCATATTCAAGCAGTATTCAGTCAGTTTCCTATCTTATCACAGAGAGAGAGAGAGAGAGAGAGAGATCTCACTCGTCAAACTTACTCTGTTGTGCTTTATTTCATATTTCCTTGCTCACCAATTATTCTATACCTGCAATATTAAGGAATCAAGATATTTGTAGAAAGGAAAAATGCCTCAAGACATACCGTGACCACTGAAAGTCCCCCTTGGAGAGAATCTAAGCGGCTTCTCCGTGGATTTAAACGCACCTAGAACTGTTTGAAATATTGGCACATCACCAAAATGAGATGCCATGTTGATAGAAAATCTGATTCAGTTTCTTGTTATTGCATAAAAATACTTTATCAATCGTGAACCTATGTTATTAATTTACAATTCTGCAGAATGGAAAATAAGGTATTTGATATCTGTAATGGGAGAAATGGTTTTATCTCTGTTGTTATAAATTTGGCAGATATGCGGAGATAAACACACGTGGGAGGACCCAAACAGCCCACCAGAGAGGTCTGATCATTTTGGAAATACTATCGTCTCTAGGTCCACCTCTTAGCAGCCAGAACTTCGAGTTGATGGTTGACTGAGGGTAATCATGGCCACCAAAAATAGTCATATCTTTCGGTGGTCTTGGTATGATACTGTATGAGACCTGGCTCATGAAACTTTAATAACGGGCAGATGGTGGCCTGCCCTACATCGTTGCCAGATGCACAAGTATAACTAATTTTAACTTTGAGTGAAATGAAAACTACTGAAGCTAGAAGGCTGCAATCTGGTATGTTTTGATGATGGGAGTGTGGTGGAATCAAAGCTAAGCAACAAAAGCAAGCACACTCCCCACAGTTACTTTTATCGTACTGGCTGACAAATTTTCCCACAGCCACACTTTCCCTTTACATTACTTTTTTACACGCAGGATAATTGGTTCAACGAAAACTACAGACAACTTCACACTCCTGTACTAACCATCAATGACTGACTTCAGATCTATACACTATGCTATCCGCTGGATATAGGCAAGGCTACACAACCACTGCCGAGAATCACAACACAAAACAACCAACCGAGAACTACAATCATACAGCAACTTAACATGACCAACTACTGCGCAGACGAACACCAACAGCTCGAATCTAACTGTACTCTTTTCAGACTTCTTGACTCTCCTACTCTCGTAGCATACGCTCGCCACTGATATTCTCAGTGATCGCCACAACTCACACACTCTTATGCCCGCCATCAAACCACTCCCATTCATCCCTCCACCAATTTTGCTCTCTCTCTCTCAATTTCATGCAACCCTCGAAGACATTGTCAAATTTTAACCACCATTACCACTCCTCCATAATGGAAGATGTTGCTTAAAAATGTGAGCTCCATTTCTTTCAACTAAACTCTGTCTGTGGTCTTGTCATGGTTCGAGAAGTCAAGCAGCGAGAATGTTGATTCTTCCTAGTGACTCAAGTGTATACTGAAATCTGTTGTCATGTGAACTGAGAATTTTAGTGAAAAGATGAAAATATCCAAAATTTTAGAATCCTTCAATTACAAAAAAAAAAAAAAAAAAAAAAAAAAAAAAAAAAAAACCAATGTGAGGTTTCTTCCAGGACAGGGGCGGTTGATCATCCTTCCCTTCTGGAGCTTCATAGAGGTAGGATCAACTTTTGGTTACCGAATCCACACCCAGATACGCAGTTGGGGCCATATATTCACGTTACACCTTTGGCTTCATTGATCTGTGTTGATACAACTTGCATAATTTCACAATCGGTGCTTTATAGGTGTGGGAATCTCATTCCGTGACTCATGTTCATACTTTTGATTTTCATATATTTGTGTAATGCTTCGATAGAGTTTGCCGCGTGCTCTTAAAAACCATGTGGCACCTTTCATGTGTGATTTACCAATCGTAATGAGTGTGCTTATTCTTGGGATCATGTAAATAACAGGATATTTCTAAATTTTGGTAGCCGTGAGTTCGATTCCCCACTCTGCCGACATGGAATCAGAGGAATTTATTTCTGGCAATTAGAAATTCATTTCTCCATATAATCTGGTTCGGATCCCACAATAAGCTGCAGGTCCCGTTGCTAGGAAACCAATGGTTCCTAGCCACAAAAAATATTTAACCCTTCGGGCCAGCCCTAGAAGAGCTGTTAATCAGCTCAGTGGTCTGGTTAAACTAAGATATACTTATCATAAAATTGTAACCATTTTCTCAGGGCCTTCACTCAGGGTTTGCTAGCTTCACCTATGAGTCATCTTGGAAGAACCAGAGCTTGATCACAGACTTATAAATTCGTAACAGGTGAATACCTGACCATGGATTAAACTACCCTGCCACGAAGCAAAACAGACATTCTGCGTTCAACTTTGCAACCCTGTCAACTTCATTTAAAGATGGTCTTGAACCTTTTTCCTTTGTATGGTTTGTTTTAATTGCTGAGTGCAACCAGATTCGCTGAACAGCAGCACCAATATGCAGTAAATGTGCCTCACTGTCGAACTTATCGGTTCTAGTGATCCTTTATTCATCTCACCGTTGGACTATGGAACACCATTCCTAGAGGATTTTGTACAGTTGGAACTTACGAAATTTTAGCTATTCTTGCATTGTAATATATTTTCATCTATTTATCTGTTAATTTGTTTTTAAATAAGTGGTATCTACTCTATGCATTTCCCTTTACTTCTTCCTAATGAGCACCATATTCTTTGGAAGCTTGAATTTCGAGTCAATGGCCCCTGTTGGCTTGGTCCATATGAACAGGCTTCATCTACCGACTAATAATAATAATAATGAAAAAATTACTTTATGGCGAATTATGTCCTGTGATTAGCTGGGCTTCCGCAGGAGTAACGTGCTGTTGGCTAGAAACTGCTAGTGACCTCAGTACCTGTAAAAATGACAAAAGTATGAGGACTGAAATAAGTGGTAAAGGACTATGTATTAAAGGGGATCAGGGATCAATTGTGAATGTGAAAGATCTCTTGAAATACAACTTGTGAAAAAGTGACAAACTAAGAGACCATCCGTCGATGGTCCAAGTCATAAATGCTACTATTAGGAAACAAACCTATCTCCAAAAATCACTCCATCTAAAAAGAGAAATCTTTGGCAGAAGCAGACATCCACACCAGAGAACAGTATTCCTGTACAGGAAGTACAAATGACAAGAACAATCTATTTTATCAATATTACATCTTGGAAAGGGGTCCCATAATGCTACCGAAATGTATACAAGCGCAAGACTATAATGGAGTATGATAAAGTATCTTATCTATGTTTGAGCTCTGTCTCAATGTCTTTTTTTAAGCCTGAAATGAACGCAAGATTTTAAAGACACATGGCGTCACCCTTTGGTGTGATTTAATTCTCATTCATATGTATCTGAAGCATCATTTGCAACATTATAGTTACACCTCACATTTGCAGCTACACAAAGCTGTGCATGTAAGCCCCAGCTTGTAGCATTTGCACCTGCCACGGAAACCAGACTTGCGGCGACATTTTGTAAGCTGTTCACAACTCACTGCAATTGGGGGGTTGGCTGTCCAGAAGACTTAAGTCTTCGCTAATCTTTTCCCAGCCCCATCAGCTGGACTCCTGACTGGCACATAATTGCCTGACCCCTTACATAACTTTCCTTATAAGCTGCACAGGTTGCAGGGATGGCTTCATATGGTCTGCTTTCTGGCAAACAAGCCAAATCTGGCCTCATCCACATTGTCAACAGCGCTTGACCTGACATACACAAGGACCACAACCTTCTCCAGAATCTTCAAATCACCATCTTCGATGGTTGGTAGGTTGGAAAAAACGAGTGGCTTCTGGAAAAATGTCCAATGTCTGTCCTGCTGTTTACTTTCCTTTATTTCTTAAGTCTGAGACCGCATCACAACCTTACCTTGACCAACAGGTTTCTCTTCCTGGTTTTGGCATAGATAGCCATGCCCATGAACAGTACGAAAGGAGTTTCTCTATCCTGCTCCTTTCTGTTTTGAGAGGCAAGTTGTACTACAGGAGCTGAGAAATGGCCAGGACTGACTTTGAGGAGACATGTCTGATCCATGTTCAACCATACTAGTGAACTGGAGCAGACTTTGAGTACGGCATCGTTGATGCATCCTACACCAAGGTGCAGTCAAAAATGAACTGATGATCCAGAATATGCTTCATCAGTATCTTTGCTGCTTTAGAAGTCACAAGTTATCAGAGTAGTCAGATGCCTGATGTAGGGATAAAGATCTATCTTTCTGCACGGCAAGTAGCACACTTCTTCCTTTCTTGCGTGCTTTTAATTCAGGTTTTTCTGCTAATAATATGTCCTTTAATATTGTGCTATTTACAATGATTGCGGCAATACCAAATTATTCCAGGTACGATAATATGGGGCCTCTCCCCCATTGTAAAGGCCAGCGAGACATAAAAGATGTTACCTATTTCAGCTCTTGTACAATTGCATCACCTGTATCTAGTTTTGCCAATAATTTACCATATTTACCATAATTGTGTTAATGCACTCATGTAGTCTGTTGAGAATCATGGTCATCACTTGTCAAAAATCTTATACAAGTTCTATATTTTCATCAATCATTCGACGCTGTTTTACATGCTTTTCCTGTGGTTCACTACCTTCAACTGTAGATTTTTGCTCTCTTGCACAGTCAATTTTTGCATTATTAAACATAACCCTACAGCTCTTGTGGCATTTTGCCATGTTTTGCCGCAGCGTTGCCTCTATGACATTGCCTTCATCCAGCCATGCTGGGTCAAATTAAGCAGCATTTCACCAATCTCCTGGAACAATGGGACATTGGTTGAAATCATTACGTACCCATCATGTTCAGGATTATGATGTACAGAGGCCAAGGGTCAAGTTTGACCTTAATTTTTCTTGTCTCTCAGGCAAAAATACCCCTTGCTCCGGTCGGTCTTCCTTTTGCCTGTATAATTGAATTTACACCTGCCATTATGAGCACTTGACTAAGGATGGGGCGCTCCCGCTATCCTTTTACCACCTTAATCTGATATGCACATGTACAGCCTCACTTACCACTTACCCTTGGCTCGGCTCTCCCATGCTGGCACCTGTCAATTCAGGCGCGGCTGTCGAACTAGATCTACCAACTGCATATATACCTTTACCAGCTAATTGATATGGGGCTATTAGACAGCATTTGGGGCACTAAACTTTACTAAAGCAAAGCTAGGTACAGCTTAAGTAAAGCAAGATTAGCCGACACTGAACTCCATGCCTAGTTGTAAAGTGGTGAAGTCAAGTCGCCAGTGTGCCCTGGTGGTGCACTGACATTCACTCTTAAACTAAAAATAAAACCAGCACCTACATGACATAGACTTTCAAGCTTTTATATTGAACAGGGCATTTTTCTGTGCCTACCAATTCCAGAGATTTTTGGTTGCCATATTGGATACCATCTTACTTTATACATTTAATTTTCAACAAATACATTTTACTTTTGCTTGGTGACTGACCAAAATGTGTATAACCAAAACAAATGCATAAAAGCATGATCAGAGGCACACGAGTCCAGTGTTAAAACCTTGACTAGCAGCCATATTGAAAAACAGCAGCCATTTCAGAAATTTGGGTGGACATCCAGTATTTTTCAGTGGCCTACGGAGACTACTAAATTTCATGCTTGTTCACTTACTGAAGTCCGTGATTTTTTTTTTTTTTTTTTTTTTTTTTTTTTGTATCTGCTGCACTAAAGAGGAGAATGGGTTGGGAAATCTATGAGATCTACTAATCAAGAACTGTTTTCATTTTACTGGATTTCGGTGTCGTTGTACCCCACCGACTACACCATTCCCCAATCTCGTCCTTTTTGTGATTGAGGTTGTTGAGAACTGTCACCTGTCTCTCGATCTCTCTTTCATCACAGTTAAACCAATATTTGCCGACAATTTCTTTATACTTATTAATATTTCCATGTTTTTCGCTCACTAATCAGCTTGGCAGTTAATGTGCTAATTTCATCTGAAATGAAGCTTTACTAATCATTACTTAATCATCTACTGGCTCCTCAAACCTCTTTGCTTACACTATCAAGTTTCTCAATTTTTTTTTCAGGCATCAATAGATTACCATTCTCTAGTGGTCTACCAAAAAGCTTTACAAAACATAGATGATAATGACTGTTCGGTTATCAACGAATTAGGAATGGAACTGAATAATCAATGGAATGGAATAATTTATGCCAAAGGCCAAGAGCTGGGACCTGGAGGTCAGTCAGTGCTGAAGAGGATACTGGGTTTAATAGGAAGAAAACCTTGTAGTAGTTTATGAAACAATTGTTAGGAGTGTGTGAACAGTTAAAAGGAATGAATGCAGTTGTATCTAAAGGCTTGTCCACACGATCGGGCTTGATCGGCGGACTTCCCCTCTACTAACGGGCAAACCGTCAAATTGCCAGATGGGTCTTGTAGCAAAATCACCATGGTGGTGCCCCATGGCTTGAACTTCGACCCTGGCAGACTTACGTCAACCATATACATTTCTTTTACTGAGCCATTCTTTGCACCATATTCTCTTCTTTTTCATCACACACAAAGCAATCAGCATGCTACACTATCTTCTTCTTTGCCGTAGGCACCATGTTTATCGTACCGCACTGAACACACTACTGGCATCGTCGGGTACGCCCACCTCTCCATCGCCTCACCCGTGTGGACAACATTCACGGGTAAGCCCGCCAGATTTTGCCCGTCAACCCTGGAGCACGCCGATCAGACCCGATCGTGTGGACAAGCCTTAAGAGCTGAAGGGACACTGCCAGTGTTCCCGTTCATTCCGCATGAGGCATTCTGCACGTTTTCTTAAATAGTGAAAGGGCACACTCAAGCAGTTGTTTTCTAAACAAGAGGGATAAACGAAATATTTCTTTGCTATTTTTAACACCGCTCCATTTGAAGTATCTGTGAATAGTAACCAAAAAATCCCACCAACAAAAGTTTGTTATGTATTTTCCATTACGACCTTTCTGGTGTGTTTCTTGGTTGTTATTCATGATGCCTGCACACCAGATTATTTTTTATTTATTTATGACATTTATTTAACTCCGTCATACAAATTTGTAGGAGTACAAAATATATGTATTTTAATTCGTTTATATGTAAATGTACAGAAGTAATTAAGAACTTCACATATATATATATATACATATATACATACATAAACAAACCTAAGAACTAAAGCAAACCAATTACAGGATTCTCAATTTATTTATGGCATATATATAAGTACTATTTGCACAGTAACAATACAGTATGCTATTGCACTACACAGTCATTAAACATTCGACATTACTTAGTGGCTTATTGCAATGTCAAGAAATAAAGAAGACATACACAATGCAATTACACTTCTTGGTCATCCTCATCTGGTAAATGTTGGGACCTTTGAATTGCCTTAATCATAACATGATTAGGATCAATATTTACGCATCCTCCTCCACAGCTTTTGACCTGTTCGGATACGAGCACCAACGCTGCCTGAGTGGAAGTCAGCAGCTTATTTATAGTCTTGGTTTTACTCAGGTTCACGTTAGAGAAAATTTCTGCATCAGCGTTGGAAATCGGCAGTGCCAAGATGTTGAAAACAAAATCTGGAAGAACTTTAAAAATCATCTCATCATCAGCATCTCTTAGATAAGACAAGTAACGGAAAAAACCTTGTGGATTATTTGTTTGTCTTATATCAGTGGGGAAAGAGATGTTAGGAATGTTGAGCCATTCATCATCTAACTTCTGCAGATCCCCTGAGTATTTCTGAAACTAATGTTGATAACGATGGAGTCCTCATCAAAACATCCTTACTAATGCAGTTGGATACTGACAATGCACTGCAAAGTCTAAGTAAGTGCGAGTCAAAGGGTAACCTCATTCTAATCTGGACGGCTGCTGTTATCACGAATTGTCTGCAGCGTATACGGACATCATCTATTAATTTTCTGTTGTTCCTGATGTGAGGTTTTTGTAATTCGCACGTTGCACTTGCCCAAAAGTAAACTTGATTTAATGAGACGAAATGCTCCTCATTTGATGGGTCTATTTGAGTCTGTCATGGTTGTAATAGTATCTCAAGATATCAAGTTAGAGGACTTTACATCTGTCATAGAGTAAGTGAATGGTAGGGTCCTTTTTTTGGAATGTTAGATTAAAAGTGGTTATTTTAGCAGGAAATTATTTAGAAATAAATAATATAAATGGACAGCAGAATCTTGAAGGCTGTCGGAGATCAGCTTCGATGTTGATAGCCTATCTTACAGTTGCTTTTGCCTAAAGTAAAGAGAGAGGTCATTCCACTACTCTAACACTCTAGCAACAGCTTCATGCAGCGAAAGCCACCTTGAAGCGAAACATGAAGTAATTTGTGTGGTTTCAAATTACAAAATATTTGAAATTCTTGAAACTCGTGAATCCTTTATACACAGAGAGAAATAGGTATAAATGTTTCTAATCAAGTCTTCACAAACACGAGGAAGAGTTTTTGCCGCTTGTGATGCACATAAATGAGCTGAATGACAAATACATCTTACGACAGTATACCCGGTGCAGCATTTCTAAGTCTACTTGCGATTGAATTATTTATTTTTTAAAATTATTAACCCCCCTTTATATTGCTCGCACCATCTGCTGCGCTGCAAATCCTACTAAATTTTCAAGAGGGGATTTGGTGCTCATTAAAAAATGTAACTAAAAGATTATACATATGCTGCCCCGTTGATCCCTCATCTTCACTGTTGCCTGCGTTGTATGTTTAGTAGCTCAAGTAATCGTGTCTCTATGGATCCTTTGGTGTTGTCGAAATATTGAACTATTACTGCACAAGTCTTTTCTGTGCTGATATCTGTTTTCTCATCTATCATAATAGAAAATTTATTGGACTTTAAAGCTCTTACAATCACTCCCCGTGATATCTTTCCAATTTCCTTAATAACGCGTGTGGCCTTCGATCTTTTTAAGACATTTTCTGGGCTATTGAAGTCTGGGAATATATCTTTGATTATCCCAATCAAATTATCGCAAGCATTGAAAACAATATTGTGCTCTGCTAAAAACGTAGCCAGATTGACATTTTCAACAGGCAAGCTTACAATAGTATTGTAATTTAATAATGTAAGAAATTTGTAAGTAATTTTAAGAAAATGTGAGTAATGTAAGTAATTTGGAAGTGGCGAACTTTTTTCTGCATAGACGAAGACGACGAATCTCCGTCTGCACTGAAATATGCTTAATCAAGCTCCGTAGTTTTTTTTTTTTTTATTCTGCATAAATCCCTAAAATTCTGCATTTCGGCAACCCTGACACTGACAACACTAGCTCTTTAGGGTAACCAATGAAATCAGTGCTCGGCTGAAATTAGTCGCTTTCCTTAACCGAGTACTGTACAACACTGACAGCAGGGTTGCCGCGAAGTCCGCACATCACCGAGAAACTAGCTCCGCGCCGGGAATTGTAGTGTTAATTGCCAAGCAATGTTATTTTACTACACTAACTAGACTAAATAGTCACCCTGTTTATATTATATTAACCGTATCTTTACCAGTATATAAGTTGGGTTTACTAATTAAACCTTTTTAGAGTTCGAATTTCCCCTTTCCGAAATTCAGTTGCTTCATATCTTCTGAAACATCACGTAACTTTAATGATAGTCAAATTTAGAATCCACGGTCCAAATATAGCAGGTCAGCCAGACAGCTCCCCAATTTTAAGCCTCTTCTGCGCACCTGCATCATCTGAGGGAGCGTGGTGGTGAGAACCATTAAGACCGTAGGTCTAACACACCGTCAAGAGACCTTTATTTTTTTTTATTTATTTTTTTAGAAGAGAATGTTTTTGAAAACATGACCTTTCAAGTGTCAAAATATTTGATCAAGTTACCGAAATTCAGTTGCTTCATATCTTCTGAAACATTACGTAACTTTAATGATAGTCAAATTTAGAATCGAACGAGACACGCGGATAGTGTTCAGTCTTGAAGCTGATCTATTACATTTGAGATATATATATATATATATATATATATATATATATATATATATATATATATATATATATATATATATAATGTGTGTGTATAATTACTGTTTTATAGTTCTGAATGTTATATATGATTTGATACGTAAATTAGGCCACAAAGTGAACACGGGCAAGTAAATTTATTCATAAAGTTTTCAGCTAAAAGTGGGAAGTTTAAAAAAAAACTGCACTGAAATGTATTTCTTTACTAAAAACGGTTGCTTTTCATTCATTACTTTGCGTTCCCCATAGAGTCATTTCTTTGCTTTCCCCAAAGAGTAAGTTGACAAGCTATATAAATCCTTCGATATTCATAAGTAGTTTATTCCTTCTTTTCTTTTTTAAGCCACATTTATCACTTTAGGTAACATGCTGTATGTTAAATCAAAACGTTTGCTGAAGTAATAATAATAATAAATAACCTAATATATAACATAGGTCTAGGCTTAAAATCAATGCCATAAGAATTGTAAACAGACAAAAACGATATGAAACATGTAGGTCTATATGCCCCTTTTATGATACGGATATTTTGAAATAGAGATATTTCCCCAAGAGAATGGACAGCATATTATGCATGATTTATGGTATACTTGTGGCAATCCTAAGCCAAACGAATGCCTTATTTGGGGCTATGAGTTTCAAAAAATTGGAAAAGAGCACATCATAATTGGTCCTTTTTTTATCAATAAGCTACATTAATATAAAGAAAATCCACGATTATAATAATACACCACTTCATAGCATACTGATATTAAAACTTATTCGGTTATAATCAGTTGAATCACTTAAACTAATGCAATTGCCTGATTCATATTTGCAGTTGTTTTCTAAATAAATAAATAAATGAAAACTCATTAAACATGACTAAGTTTACAATAATGTAAGCCCGTCTTCACCCTATGATCAATTCCCAAATCAACCAAATTTTACAAATAACATATATATATATATAAGATATATATATATAATATATATAGATATATATACATAATTACAAATGCAAATTGAGGATAACTGGACCTAAAGAATGAATGCATTGTAAGACATCACGTTTGGGTTACGTTATCTGCTGTTGTCAAAATCGGTTCTTGACAATCGTATGATAGTACGTATCTGATATTGGCGCATGAACACTCGAGACTAGTGAAAATAGTTCATTTTTCAAAAATGTTAGTATTTTCAGGAAATATATATAATTTCAATCATTTTTATTAATGGAAAAAAGTTCTAAAAGCATAAATATATATGCGGACCCACAGCGCCGCATACATGAGGAGTGCAGTCCGCAGCTCTCCATACGATGACTCCCCCTCGAATCTTCTCCGCACTTTTGGTCGTTTGTCCGCGCTTTGGCAACACTGACTGACAGGGAGATTGGGGGCTACATCTGGAGACGAAGGACTTGAATTGGCTGTGCGCGCCAATTGATGCAACATTGTTAGTATTTAAGACAATTGTCGTAACTAACCTATGTTTTAGTGTAAATGATGTGATAAACACACGTACAATTTTATTCATGTTTAGTTCCAGTGTGCCTATCTTAGATCTGAAAAATAACCGCTTCATATCAAACACCTCCATTTTGCTATATTAACCGTAAGATTCTGATGTAGCTTTCCATGACTCGTGTAAACTGTCATAATGCAATTTACATAATGGTTTCAAACACCTCAATCCTGTTACATAAACCGTGAGATTCTGTTGTAGCTTTTCATTTTTCATGTAAATTGCCATAATGCAATTCACAGTTCTGCACAGTTGTCAGTCAAGTTTGGGTTATTAATTTCAGACTACAGCATTGTCTGAATTACAGCACGGTAAACTAATTGGAGGACCGTTACTTGGGGTTTCTCGCTAAAAAACAGAAGCACTATTGTGAAAATAATCTGATTTGGAAACTAACGAATGGGTTGCCGAGTGGACATGAACCTTGGTATGAAAGGTATTGTATCTAACAGATTTTGATTAGATTAAAGTTTACAAAGAATTTTAGGAGGAAGATGTCTGATAGTTGGGAACGACATTCCATATATGTATAGAAAAGGTGGAGATGGAAATGGCATGGTGTTCTCAACATTACCACTGGGAGAATATGCGATAGCTTCAGCTAGGCTCAAGGCGGCACAAAAACGATTGAAAAAACCAAATCTATATAAACGAGAACTGAAAGGAAAGGGTGGAGTTTTGTGGAATAAACAAACATCTGTGTCAATTCTTGAGCCGTGTGTCATTTGGCGTTGGAGGCAATTCAGTTAGCTATAAAAAGGGATAAAATCTCAAGTCTTATAGTAGGTCTATGAAATTTTCATTAATACTAAAGCCATATGTATTACATGACATGGATATGAGAGCCGTTTTCAAAGTACGACGTTAACTTGAAGCCTAAAAATGGGTATACTTATTATGTGGTTCCCAGACACATTATCCTTATTAGTCAATTAAACTCAAAATTAACGTAAACAAAAGCCTACTCTAATATTCTCATCCACCAGGGTTGGGGTCAATTAATTCTCATCAGTTAAAAGAATTCCACGACTAAAATTGTGAATTTATCAAATCCAATTAAATTCCAAATTGAAAAAAATGCTCAACTCCAATAATGATGGTTTCAATTACAATTCATTATACGAGATATTTCATATGAGGGGGGAAACTTAAATTTTACTCAACTCTGGTAGGCTAACCGCATCTGTATCAATTATAATTATTCATCAGGAAAAATAAAGGAGTTTTACCAGCCACAAAAATATATTTAGTATAGTAATGCTACAAAAACTTATTATACAACTTTGTACTAGACAAAGCTCACATTTTTATTCAACAAAAAATGTTCTCAATTTTGCCATATTACCCAGTATTGTAGCCCTATCTTATCAACTTGGGTACTCACAACTGCATCAACAAACAAAACTAATCATCTTGTAATATTAGTTGAATCTTATCAATTATAATTTATCATATAAATTACTGTTGAAATTTCAACACTGGTTGTGCTTTACCACAAATTTCCCTCGTTGATGCCCGCGCAAATGTGTATCGTTTGGAAGGAAGAAATGTTTAGTAAACAAAACAACTTGTATTTAGTTACCAAAAAGCAGTGTTTAGTTATTTCATGTATTAGTTTGTAAGAAAGTGAAATAACTCTTAATTACTGGTTGTTTCATTGTTTAGATAGTTGGCCGAATGTTTAGGTGTCTGCCAATGATGGTCAGACAGACATCTTGTTACAGCTTCAATTGAGTATTAGAGTCGGTCGCTACATCCAAGGTTTATCTATACACCTTGGCTACATCGACCAGCGTGAGGTTGTGCAGAAATGACTTTTGGAACCCAACCATAATTAAGACAACATTCCAGTGGTCTCCGAGAAGTCATTGGGGTGTACTAACCTGCACACTTGAGTATTCTCAGTTAAACATTTTAGTTTAAGTGCCTTTAGATTTGCATATCTAGTATACGGATAATTTTCGTGTGTTCTTTGAATGAGGATTACAAGTGGAGAGTACTGAAAGCTAGTCTTAACTAATTTGTATCAGATTACAAATGTCATTCATAGCAGTAATTTGTCATTTGTATACTCAAGATGAACAATGCAATTAACATATCTTGGATGTCAATTGAAAATGAGTTAATAGGCATCTGGGCGTCGTAGTGTAGGACTTAGGCTATGATGTGGTTAGTACTTTCAAGTCTTAGGTTGTACAATTCCTTGTGATTTGGAATGCTCTACTTATTAAACTAGTAATAAAAACTACACCTTTCAGGACTGAAAAGCTTGCCGGCAACAAAACTGACTTTCCACCGGAGCTTATGTAGCAGGAATGACTAGGTATTTTTCTCCAAGTAATTTAAGACGGGAAACAATACTTGGCCTTCCAGTTGCCACGGGTTCAGTGTCGTCTTGTATACATGGCTGACTGAGGTCAAGAAATATTGGCTTCTGATGGTATAAACCAGTTTACCAAGGCTTAGTAGTCAGGTCACGAATGTTTTAGACTTCACTGTCATGGCACCAAATGGTAACTGGTTCAGTATATGAAAATAGTTGCCAAACACCACATTAACTGACAGGACAAGACTATCTGTACTGTGTAGTTGGACAATTTTTTTTTTACAATGCCTAATTCATATTAGTATTTTTACAAGCCTATTTCTATAAAGCTATCTCTATTCATAAAATGTCATGTTCAAGAAAGGTTTAATTCCTGGTTTTTAGCATTAATGAAATTGTGTAAAGGCCGAGCCTATAACTAAATTGTTATACATATATACGTATAGGGATGCATCGATCAATTATCAATCTGCAGCATTTTAGCATAAATTTTTTTGCATAAATTCCAATTTTTATATAAAATCCAAATTAGTTCCAATTATTTCTCAATTTCTTTTTTTTCACTTATAATTCATGCATTATTAGCATTAATTTCCATTCATAAATGAATCCAAATCCTGCCATCCACTAGTTATTTAAAATAAATGAATAAATTTTAGGAATATTTTGTACCAGTAAAGATGATCTTTTTCAGGCTGTACTTGTATCTGCTTTTTCTGCAAAACCTACAAACTATATCTAGATTGTTTATTATTTTAGCTCAGAGCCATTAGTCATAAATAGGTCTGACCAGGCCACAAGATTTAATTTCCAGACTCTTCATCGAAAGGATTTACAACAAGGAAAAGCAAACGCAGCAACAGATTTTCAGAGCTAGAAGTGGCTAAAGGATAGTATAAAGAACATGTGTTACCTAGCGAGCAGCCACTTCAGACAAATGGTAACTGGTAATGCCAATAGGCAGTGATACATAAAACACATTACTGGCCAGAAAAGGAAAGGCACCTGGAGGATGAAAGATTGCAAAGCATCCAGATATGTTGAGTACCCTACATGCAGACACTATGCTTATATAATTGGGTTGCAAATCTTAATTTGCTATCTAAGGAGCCGACCCAATGCTTCACACACAGACTCAGCAATTTTAATCACTTTCAAATTAGTGAATGAATTGGATAGGTAATCTTCCATAAAATTCACAACTACTTGTACGTATCCATCCTTAAAACTCAATCTAAACAGCAAATTCTCCCTCGAAATATCAGGCATAATTCAATTCTCTTGACAGTATATTTGATGTCATACCACGAACTTTACTTCCTCTGATTGCAAATCTAAAACTTACGATATTCATTCACTTCAATGAATATGGCAAGTTATCTCCCTTATATATATTTTTTTTTAATACATGACAAGAAAACTTTTTATTGACAGTTGACCTAGATTAACAGCAGAAACAATGATGAACCTGAAACTTACCAAAACAAAGTGTAAAAAATTAGTTTTCCATTAAGCAATGGGTCATTACAAATGTTTGCTACATCTTATAAAAAAAATCAAGAGGGACTTCAATCACCTGTATGTAATGGGGAGATTCCCGCATTATTCATTAGGTAAGCGTGTAGCTCGAACCGAACGTCAGGCAAACTAATACACACAGCCTCTCTCTCTCTCTCTCTAGCACTGACACCTCTCTCTCTCTCTCCATTTTAACAGGTAATGAAAATGAGAGTCGCATCATCAAAATAAACATTTATTAACAGAGAATAAATAATGAATCAATTCTATTAAAAACCCAACAGTAAAATGTCTGACTGTATGCCGTCACCAAAAAGTCTACACCCCTCTGGGAACTCCCTGTGTAAGTGTTTACATAATAAAAATATGGAATGTTAGTCCATATATATAAGACTAAAACTAAAGAGGTCAACCAGATTGCTTGCAGGAATGTGATCAGACTAGAGACGCTAAAGATGACGTATACCCTAAAGTATGTGGTCATTCATTTGTTTTGAAACAGTCCAAGCTCCCTGCTTGAGACAACTACCGCGACCTATAATTCAAACGGCCTACGTGATCTGTAGCGTGTCTCATTTGATTGTGTGTTCGTATGTAACTATGTCATCTGATAGTATGTTCATATGTTCGAGCTACTATCTGCTTCCTTCATAACTTGTAACAGAGATGTAGAACAGCAGAACAGAGTTAGCTATCGTCATTAGAAGACCTGTATCTCTTTACCTAAGCTTTATCATGTAGAGAGAACAGAAGTAGCCATCATCATTGGCAGAAGCGATCAAGCTATCGTTATTAGAAGACTTGTACAATCATATCTGATCTTCACCATGTAAAACTTCAGAAGAATATATATATTTTTATACTTCGTGTTTTCTACAAGAACCTCCTCACCATGAGTTTAACACATCGTCGTCATAAACAAGAAGATAATCAGACTTCGTAAGTGATCTACAAACCCCAAGACACTCCATTGAAGATGGAAGTGCAATACCAACCGACTTAGCGTAAGATTATCGCAAGTCTAACATTACCTCATAGGGCGCCTTATCATACAAGGCACTAGCCCTAAAAGTGGTGGCAGCGGTGGGAAACTAAAGCCCTCTGAAAAGTAAATATGCAGTAATAGGCAAGGAAGGGCTAGGTATCGCTAACTCACTAGTACATTTTAAGTTCATAATCTATGGCTATCCTGATAAAGTCCTTACTGAACATGAGTCCTTTACCGAGTTTTTCAAAGGCTTTAATCACAGTCCAAAAGGAACTCGGTGACAAATGATCATTCAGGTCTTTGGAGCCAAGATAAGATATCTACCTGGGAAAGCAATTATCATAGCTGACGCATTATCCCGCACCATACTGCAAAGAACCATTAATTGGACTAAAAGATATAGAAACATCCGTGCCATTGTTAAAACCGTATCTAAACAAGAAAATTCCTTAACCCAAGAGATCGCGAGCATTGAATATCTGGGTTGGAGCGCAGAACTGTTGCAACTGAACGAAGCAAGAGTCAACAGCGATAAGCAAATAAACACTTCGAACGGAAACAGGGTCAGCGGCTAAGCAAAAACAGTAAACACTTCGAGCAGAAACCCTAAAGCAAAAGTATATTTAAAGTATGTGTATCAGAATTATGTAATCAAATGTAGTATTATATGTAGGTCCGTGACGAGGAAAACCCGAAGAACACAGCAGGTGACTAACGACCAGGTAGTAATAATAATCTCTTTCATACCAATCGTCCTAAACTGGTTGCATTCCGTCATCCAGGGTTCCCTACTATGTCACAGAAAGCCAAATCAGTTTTACTGGCCTACAATGCTTACAGATATAAAAAGCACATAACTGATTGTAACACGTGTCATGAAAACAAGGGACAGACTAAGACATCTGTCAGTTAAGGGCCTATCCTGTGCCAAATCAATCCTTGAAAGAATATACGTAGAATTATTAACAGAATTAAGAGTCTGACAGAGGGAATGTACACTTCTTAGTGTCAATAGTTCCTCGACACGTTATATAGAATTAATAGCACTAAAAACAAACACCGCAATTGAGTGCGTTAGGAATATTTATGAGTGCTAAATCAGTAAACATGGAATTCAACACATGATAATCTGACTCGGGTGGTGTAAATCAATAATAATCTCCATAACACGTGGTGTGAATTCCTTTCCATTAAGAAAACCAATAATATATTTTATCACCTAGAGTCAATCGGTTTGGTAGAATAACGGATAATTAAATAGAAGTGTCAATGTCTTACGAGTTACAACTCGTGATATTGGATCCGAACTGGATTATAGCGGTTCTCGCGGTTTTAAATACCTTTATTATCATTTATATCTTTTATCTATAGAATAGATGCCGCAAGTAGCCTTATACGGTACGCCGCTAGAACACTTTTCCACATATTCAAGCCAACCATTAATTTATCAAATATATATAAAAAAAATATATATATATATAAAATAAATATGGATACAAGTGGAGTCAATATAATACACTCCGTAAGAAGTCGGAAGGGTTACAAATTATAATAAAAAAGGAATCACGATAAAATCAATAAGCAAAACGTAACCATAGGTTAATTAAATATCCAAATATATATGCGTAAAGATTTGAACTAACTTAACGCTTTAGTAATGACAAATATGCTAAAAGTTCAAACACATATCAAAACCTACTGACATATTGTCTGTCCCGGTGATTTATATTCGTAGTCAATGAAAAAAAAAAAAATAATAATAAATAAATAAAATAATATAAAATAAGAGATTTTAAAGTCAGGAAGTCTAGAAGTGAAGATGTTATCTATGGAATAAGCCTATATGAATCTTATACAGGGCTAATAATATATATAGAATTTGTATGGAAACTTTTTTCATTAGTTTGAATAAGGAATATTTAATTTAACATAATTACAATTATGCAGATTTCCAACATGAAACTAATATATTGTTCAATTTTGGTACTGTTTTTTTTTCAGACATTCTTCTCATGTGGGTCGAGTATTAAAAAACAAAAAAATTTATCCTAAAGTCGTATTTATTACAGCAAGTAACGTAACTCTTAAGCTGGTGACGACGTCATCAGTTCTAGAAGGTCTGTCGCGTTTGCCGTATCAGCAATGATTCCTTTAACCTCAAATATCTGCTTGCACAGGCTTCATCTCACGCTTGCAAAGCAGATTGACTGGAGAAAGGAATGCTTAGCCCGAACTTCTCATGGGCAAGGCAGACGTGTCTATCCGTATGCGCAATGCAACTAAGGAGTTGCAATCATTTTAAAATTAATAAACAAAATAAGCAAATAGAATTTCTATAACAACAAAATTAATTAATTTTTTCTGAACCTCAGACATTTAGAAGTATCAAGATATGTATATGAAATATTTACTTGCAACATTAGCCTATTACAATTCAAGTAAAACATTCATGGGAAAATGTCACATTTTCTTGAAAAAACCCAGTTTATTTATAAATTAGTTACATAGTGGGTTTTTTTCGTTGCATCTCCTACCTATTAATAAAGTTTTTAAATATTAACCTCAGAGGATGCGCGCGAGAAAATTGAATATGAAACTTTTGTTAGGGCACATAGATCAAATTTTATCACAACTTAACTTCAGTTAGCATAGAGAAATACAGAATCATGATTAATATTCTCTTTGACTCTTATGTTGCCTGGCAATCTTACAAATAGCTCCATTTTCCACTTCTTTGTCTAGTAACTTACTACCAGTAATATCGAATTTTCTTTGGGATTCGTATTGATATCTGTTTATTTTTTATAATTATGGATATTTTTACAGTCCTCATAGACCTGGATAGGTTCACTCATTGTTAACGCCATGGATAAAAAAAGTCTGTACGGCTGACTCTTTTGAATTCCACAAATATCAGCGAATTCATGTGGGTTAAGTCTGGTCTAAATGGCTCTCTCCCCTCCCCTGTATTTGGATGTCGTCTGAATTTACTTTGCCCTTGTGACAAGTATAATTTCACTTGCAGGCTGATTAATGGAACCTGTTACAGTATCCTGCAGTACGAGTGTTTCACATCGCAACTTCAAAAAATCGTTCGTCGCTGCGGACGACGGCAGTCGAGTAACAACCGCCTACAATGTGAAAGAAATAAGCACCATCATGGACTTCTTCGACCGACACCGTATCTCGTCGTTAATCTCGTTTCATGCGGAACGCTCCAGCCACTGTCGGAAATCGACTACAAAGGGGACATACTTCCGACAATTACGACCCGAAGGATATTCTACTCTACTTTGCTGGCGAAGGACTCGTGCTGGGATGATTTATTCATCGCGAACGTAATCGTGTAGCTTAGGATTCAGAGAATAAGTATGAGCGCAAAATAGAACGTTGGAAACGCCCAGGCAAATTTTCCCCTTGTTTTAACCCTGTGAAATCGGCCGTTTCATTTGGCTATAGGTGGTTGTCTGGAACTGTGTAATGGACGAAAAGTTGTTCGAAAGCTAGTTAAATGTGAAGTAGTATAACCTCGGTCATGTATCCTATATATATATAAATGATCATAAATAACAGAATCGAAATATATTTTTTTGCGTGTACGCACTAGGAATCTATATATAAATGATCATAAATAACGGAATCGAAATATATCTTTGCGTGTACGCAATAGGAATCTATTTTAAAGTGCACATATATTAATCATAATTATATGAATCCATATACATATGTATAAACAAATCAGGTAGCCTATAATCAATCTGTTACCTTTTATCTTACCAATATCTGCAGTTATATATGAGTTAGTATATGGATTAATGAATTAGATATATAACATTTAGCATAAAAATCAATGAATCAATCAGCATAAACATTAATAATTTTATCAATTCATATATAAAATTTTTAATCAGTTAAAATATGATTTTTATCATGTTAATCTTCATTCTCTGCAATTGTCAGAGTACATTAGTATTTTCTGTAGCATATGTATCTTAATGAGATGAAGTGAAAAAACTATTATATATCACGTGATCACTATTATTTACCAATATCATTGTTTTATATTTTATTACTTGAATCAATTCATGTACAGAATGAATTATTATTTACTTATATATATATATTCACATAGTGTCTGTATCACACTCCTATAAGTCAAATGCAAGTCAAGTTTGAGTAATATTCAGTAGTTGGTTTTGGTAGCTGACCGAGCTAATGGAAGTGTTTACATAATAAAAATATGGAATGTTAGTCCATATATATAAAAGACTAAAACTAAAGAGGTCAACCAGATTGCTTGCAGGAATGTGATCAGACTAGAGACGCTAAAGATGACGTATACCCTAAAGTATGTGGTCATTCATTTGTTTTGAAACAGTCCAAGCTCCCTGCTTGAGACAACTACCGCGACCTATAATTCAAACGGCCTACGTGATCTGTAGCGTGTCTCATTTGATTGTGTGTTCGTATGTAACTATGTCATCTGATAGTATGTTCATATGTTCGAGCTACTATCTGCTTCCTTCATAACTTGTAACAGAGATGTAGAACAGCAGAACAGAGTTAGCTACCGTCATTAGAAGACCTGTATCTCTTTACCTAAGCTTTATCATGTAGAGAGAACAGAAGTAGCCATCATCATTGGCAGAAGCGATCAAGCTATCGTTATTAGAAGACTTGTACAATCATATCTGATCTTCACCATGTAAAACTTCAGAAGAATATATATATTTTTATACTTCGTGTTTTCTACAAGAACCTCCTCACCATGAGTTTAACACATCGTCGTCATAAACAAGAAGATAATCAGACTTCGTAAGTGATCTACAAACCCCAAGACACTCCATTGAAGATGGAAGTGCAATACCAACCGACTTAGCGTAAGATTATCGCAAGTCTAACATTACCTCATAGGGCGCCTTATCATACAAGGCACTAGCCCTAAAACCTGTCCCTCCATTGCCAGTTCTGCCAGAACAGTCTGTTTCAAAGAGACAGAACACATCCCGGTAAGCACACACACAAGTTTAACAATCATAGGTTAAAGATTGGATATTAACAAGAATGTCAAATAGGTAACAAGCCAGTCTTCAGCTAAAGTAATTCAACACTCGCCCAAGCAACCGGACTATTTCGCACACTTGATAAAAAACTCCCGGTGAGCGCCACGGTATCTTGCCTTTCTCTCGAAGACGCCTCTATCAATATCCCTCCATAGATTTGTGTATGATACCCTTTTTACAGAAAGAGGAGCACAAGCACTTACGAACGCACACTTCGTTAAAGCCTCACAATACTAGCTGCATCCAGTTTCACAAAGGCACTTTGAGAGGAGTTCATGAACTTAGTACATTGACTTGTCTAACTAAACAGTTTTATCTCACACCACCCATAGAAACTCATTCATCAGCTTTCTCGGGTCATCGCCTCTACTCTGTTCTTCACATTCCATAGGTCAAAGGGAACACACTGGCAATATATTAATAAAAAAAACCCTAGGCATTATATGTATATTCAAACATTGGCTGTATATTCTAGTTTTAAAAACTAACAATTCTCTATGTACTGATGCAACAAACATAACCTACCTACTTTGCCTTGTTAGGATTTTTCCCTAAACATCCCTGACTAAATTAGCAAACTGCCTTTAAGATTAATCAGATTTTATTTCTGTAAACTTCACTGTCACTGCAATAACTCATTGGGATTTGATACTGCTCCATTTTATCTATGAATACTTTGAAAATTCTGTGGGATGCAGGAAAGAAATCTCTTGGCAAGAGAATAATAGCAACTTCAGCAAGTATACCTTCTCAAACAGAGACCGCTGAATGACTATTGCACTCTGTTTACAATAACAATCATGAAGTACCCATAGGTCTTACAATATTTAAAAACTTACCTGAACATGAATTTTGTGTATCAATTTGTTCTCACTTATGGTATTGTACTGTATTCTCCAATTTATTAACACCACCTTTAAAACTACACAAACTGCCAAGTGAAAGCTATTTCATTGGTCCTAGGACATCAGTAATTTTTTTACATTTGCCAATATACTGTCATGTTGGTAGGCTGGTTACCTGAAATAGAAAAAAAAAAAAAAAAAAAAAAGGGAATTTTAGAAAATTATTAAAACACTTTAGATTGAAATTGCACTAATTAATCCTCATTTAGGGTATGGTGACTTCAAAACCATTCAGATTGTCAACATCAGATTTAATTTAATCATTGCATGAGAATTAAATTAATTTTTCCATAGCAAATACCTTACCTTTAATTATTGTGGCCGAGCACATTCCTTCAACAAGCTAGGATCAAGAAGACCGATACCTCAAAGTAGAAGTGCAAGGCAAGCACTGCTGCAACAGCAATCAAATCATTTCCTGTAAGAGTAAAATTTTACTTCACTCAAACCTCCACACAGATAATAATTTAAATAGTGCAGGTGCATTTGTACATTTTCATGTTCCATTCAAAAGTATGTTAAAAGGGTATCAACTTACCTTCAGAAGGTCTGCTACAGATTTTGGAGAAACTGATCCTTATTACTTTACACACCATAAAATTAACTGGCCTCTTAATTCTATAAAATTAACATTAAAAGAATACAATTTAGGCATAAGGCCAAGAACTGGGACCTATGAGGCCACTCAGCATTGCAAAATAATTTAATGTGACTGCAATACAATAAATGAAAAGCATACACTAGGCACAGTGGTTTTATGATATATGTTATGAACACCAATAGAACTGAATGTTACATTAATCTGAAAAAAGTATTTTTCAACTTCACAGCAAATATTATTTAGCAACAACCCACTCAAACATTCTGCATATAAGTAAGGATTACAGTATCCAACACAAGATATCCTTTGTATATCAAGTTGCTGTACACATTGACCAAACTCCAAAAATCAATTCTATTAAGCAACTGGATAGGTAACTTAGACGTGGTTCTGTTTTAGGCCAGTTTACTTATTTTTTACATCACTGACACAAACAAATAACAGGAAATTCAATCCAATGTTCTTGTACTTAACACAACGAAGTCATGACAATAAAGTTTGACCAACCAAATAGGCACGCAAGGAAAGTGAAATCCTGTACTTCCTCAATTTCTTTTTTATTGAAAGATAATCTATACTAAAATATGAATTAAGCACGACAGGAAGGAAGAAGTTATGCTGCAAATCCAACTGGAATGCATATTTTGTATTGGTCCCATACCATAAGGATGGACAAATGGAAATCAAAGGTACATTACTCACTACACCACCTTCCTTACAGTCACTGAATTTATATTATCGTAAATTGTTTTGACTATGAATGGCTGCAATGGCTTTCACCTAATACTTTTCATTTTGAAGGGGATAATTTTCCTGTACCCGAAACTTAAATTTAAAAAATAGCTTATCAAAAGTATAAAAAATAATTACAAAACCTAACTTCTGAGATTTTTTCCATCTACAAGAACTATTGAACCATATTCGGATGTAAATTAATTTTTTAGAAATTAAATCCTCCATCAGGAATGTTTCCAGATTCGAAGTCAAAAGCTTGACCATTGGTTGTGCTTGAGACTCCCTCAGCTTCTTCCTCGGAGAAGTAAGTTTCAATAATACTCAGCGCCTTTTTGTACACTTGCTCATTTTCGTGGTTCTGAAGATCTTCAATCTTGTCCAAAGCACCAATTTCTTCAATCATTTGGCAAAGTTCATCAACCTGGTTCAACTTCTCAGCAGTCTGAAACAAATACACCCATGTATAAACATTCCCTAGAATTCCAATACTAACCACATTAACTGTTCTTGAGATGAATTGTTCCACAACAAAAAACTTGTAGCAGCAAGGACTCCTAAACTGTTACCAATCATTTACTGTACATGTTATCCAAACCATTCTAAAATGAGCCTATTATAATGAGCTTACCTGCAAAATATTAGCAATACCATCTAAAACTACAATGACTGTCTTGGGATCCTTGGCCGTTAATAAATTGCAGAATGGAGGCAGGACACCTTGGCTAACCAGTGTTACAATTTGAGCCATGGACCCTCCAGAAGTGAAGTTGGTAACAACCCAGGCAGCTTCCTTCTGTGCTTTGAAGTCACCCTGAAAGATATTTTGAAGTTTAAAGCAATTATGCATAAACAATTATAAGCATGACACAATCAGGGGCTGTCCTCATTTGCAAATGTGACTTCATGATTCCTCAGTATGTCAACATCAGATTATTATTAATCATTGTAGTGTACAGTGACTACAACACAGTAAAAAAAAATCTATAATCAATGTCCTTTTTGGATAAAAGGACACAATACACAAGTATCACCTCTTAAAAAAAATTACCATTTAACTTTGGCCCACAGCCTTTGTTTGAACCTTAATGATGTATTGCACAAATTATTGCTCCTTCAACTTGAGCTAAATTGGCATCAGAGAATTGTAAAATGGGGAAAAAATGGTAAGCATGTAAAAATTATGGCAGCAGCTTAACTGATCAACCTGTACATGTGAAGTATACACAATTTTGCTTACATCTAACTTGAAAAGTACAAGCCCTTTCGTTACTTCGCCAAACCTCAAATTTATATTATAAGAATAAACTTATTCCATTGACCAAACAACATTGTTACACAGAATTCAATTGGTGCATAAGGATGTTGCCCCATCCTATGGACCCAGAGACAAGAATTCGAAAATTCAAGTCTACTCTACAGAAAACACATTTCTGAATCATATCTCTACAAGTTTTAGGATCACCTTAATCTTTTCACTTTCCTGATTATGTCTCAGGTAATAGTGTAGCCCATACTGAAGTAGCTAACCCCTTTCATCTAAGATTGCCTTGTCCCAAGTTTGACTGAATCTGATCCAATGGTCCTGAAAGTCTCTTAAAAACTTTACAAGACAAAATTTTACAAGAACACTTGCCAAGTCAAGTGAGCTTGAAGCCAATGGTACCAATGAAAAATTCAGAAGTAACAAAACTAGTGACAAATGAAGTAGTATGTAACAAAAATTGACATGCTCTGCAGTTTGAAGAAAAACTGGAAAAAGCAAATATTCCCTCAAGACGCACTCAAATACATTCTAGACATACGTAGATGTTGAAATTTATGTGACCAATACTTGGCTTATCTACCTTTGTTTCCTGAGGAAGCATCTCATCATACCCACTAACTTTCTCCAGCTCGCTAACATTTAAGAGTTGGAGATATGAACATTTGCACATTTATTTTTTGGATAATTCTAATTCACCTTTTTCAAGAAACTTGTCTAAGGTGAAGAAAGGAAACTTGAAAAGCTAGACACATGTAACATTCACAATATCACGAGAACAAGGATCTAACTATACAGGTGAAAGTGGGTGACAGCCCCACAGTTGCATAAGTAATAGGTAGTGGTAGGAGAGCAACATGGAATTATGAAAAGATAATAGATGTAAAGCCTAGAATCAAAATGTTATACTGAAAGCATTAAAATTTTTTTGCACCAGACGTGCAAGACAGCAGGAACTAAAAAGCAACACTATCAACAAAATTATTCTGGTCATAAAACCCTAGGAAAAACTAACCAAACTTTTATGCACAACACGTCAGAATCTAAATAAATGTCAGAAAAGGCAAAGCCCAAACGGTACATATTTCACACTGTTCTATTACTGTGTCAACCTTATCTCAAGCAAGAAACATCAGTCTAAGTAAACCATACGACAACATTCCATTACTTACTGTGGCCAATACTTGACAGATGGGTGGGATAAGACCATGGTCAATCACTGCTTGAATTTGTTCTGTGTTTCCAGCAGTGATGTTTGAAATGGTCCAGGCTGCTTCCTTGACAATATTTGGTCGCTGATGTTTCAATAGTTTGGGGAAAATTGGAAGTGTGCCTGCCTTTATTACAACATCAGTCTGAAATTTAAAAGAACTTTAAACACTTATATTTCCATTTATAAATCACCAAAAAGAGCAAACTTATATGATTCAACTCAAAATAGTTTCACCACAAAATCATCACACTAAAATGAATTCAGAATTCAAAATCCGTTTTATATAGAAGTGCAAATATGATATTGTTAAGATACAATAAAGTTTGTTCATACTTACCTGGCAGATATATATATAGCTGTATTTCTCCGAAGTCCGACAGAATTTCAAAAACTCCCGGCTCACGCGTGGTCGGCCAGGTGGTTAGTACCCATTCCCGCCGCTGGGAGGCGGGTGTCAGGAACCATTCCCATTTTCTATTCAGAATTTTCTATTCCCACTGTCTCCTGCGGGGAGGTGGGTGGGTACTTTGATTATATATATCTGCCAGGTAAGTATGAACAAACTTTATTGTATCTTAACAATATCATTTTGTTCATGAAACTTACCCAGCAGATATATATATAGCTGAATCCCACCTTTGGAGGTAGGGAGAGACAGAAAAGGATTTTGGAAACATATTATATGCAGATGAATAACATCTTGGTTCCTTACCTGTTAGCATAGCTGACTTCGTGATTACTGTCACCCAAGTCTGCTACTGCTTTACTAGAGTCTCCAGCAAGGTAGTGACCTATATAGCTGGTGAGTTCTAGATGATCTGTCAACGGGAGCGTGACCACAATGTGACTAGACCATTTTGACCATACCATGAGGGCAACGAAGTAAAAATTCACCACCTGACCAGCCTAACAATTTTCATACCACATCACTTAGGCTAAAGGAAAGGAAGTCCGGCTCATGCGGACGACCTTACAACCATAAAACAATCCATAAAAACTCACCTACCCATTTCCTACAGGGTAGGATGAGGTGAGTGCTACTTCCAGCCCCCAACAAAGTGTCTGCTGCGACGTATGGTCCAAGCGCATAGCAATTTTCGTATGTCGTCTTCACATCCCGCAGGTAGTGTGAAGCGAACACCGAGTTGCTGCGCCAAAAGGTGGCACTCAGAATGTCATTGAGTGCCATGTTCTTTTGGAAAGCTACCGAGGTAGATATAGCTCTCACTTCATGGGCATTCACTTTCAACAGCTTAACATCACTGTCTTCGCAAGATGAATGCGCCTGTCTAATGGTGTCTCTCAAGAAGAATGCCAGAGCATTCTTCGACATCGGCAAATCTGGTCTTCTGACCGAACACCATAAGTTGCTCGAAGGACCTCGACATTCCTTCGTTCTTTGTAAATAAATCTTGAGAGCCCTGACAGGGCACAGGACTCTCTCTGGTTCGTGTCCAATGATTTCCGCCATACCCTTGATCTCAAAACTTTTGGGCCAAGGGTTAGACGGATTTTCATTTTTCGCTAGAAACGTAGGACTTAATGAGCAAACAGCATTATGTCCCCTAAAACCAATATGCTTGCTAAAGGCTTGAATTTCACTAACTCTCTTCGCCGTCGCCAGAGTCGTTAGGAAAATAGTTTTCTTAGTAAGATCCCTTAAAGAGGCGTTCTGAAGGGGTTCAAACCGATTTGACATTAGGAATTTAAGTACTACATCCAAATTCCATGATGGTAACTTAGGTTGAGGAATCTTTATAGTCTCGAAAGACCTTAAAAGATCGTGGATATCCTTATTATTTGCCAAATCAATTCCTCTATGTCTTAAAGACTACAGATAACATACTTCTGTAGCCTTTGATTGTTGAGACTGCAAGCTTTAGGTCGTTTCTCAAGTAGAGCAAAAAGTCCGCTATTTGGCTCACAGAGGTCGTGGTAGAGGAAATGCGTGTTCTTCTGCACCAGCTCCTAAACGAGGCCCACTTCGATTGATAGACTCCAAGCGTGGAAGCTCTTCTCGCATTGGCGATTGCTTTTGCAACCGGTCTAGAAAAACCCCTCGCTCTGACCAACTTTTTGATAGTCTGAATGCAGTCAGACTCAGAGCGGGGAGGTTTCCGTGGTATCTCTCGAAGTGGGGCTGTTTGAGTAGATCTGTCCTCATGGGCAATGTCCTCGGGAAGTCCACTACATAGGTCATGACCTCTGTGAACCACTCCTTTGCTGGCCAGTAAGGCGCGATTAACGTCAATCTCGTCCCTTCTGACATTGCAAACTTTTTCATCACTTCTCCCAGAATCTTGAACGGGGGAAATGCGTAAAGATCCATCCCTGTCCAGTCCCAAAGAAGTGCATCTATTGCTACTGCTGGTCGGGTCGAGCACGGGGGAGAGCAATACAACGGAAGCCTCTTCGTTCTCGCTGTCGCAAAGACGTCCACTAGAGGACGCCCCCATAACTTCCACAGCTCTCGACACACATCCTGATGCAGAGTCCACTCGGTCGGCAGCAGTTGACCCTGCCGACTGAGGAGATCTGCCCGGACGTTCTCCACGCCTGCAACGAACCTCGTTAGAATCGTTACTTTCTGAGTTCTCGCCCATAAACAAGATCTCTCTTGCTAGGTTGAACAATGATCGCGAGAGTCCCTCCTTGCTTTTTTATGTATGACAGAGCTGTGGTATTGTCTGAATTTATCTGCACTATCTTGTTTGAGACTTTTTCTTTGAAAAACTGGAGTGCCAAGTATATGGCCGCCAGTTCTTTGAGATTTATGTGCCAGAACACCTGTTCCCCTCTCCAGGTGCCTGACACTTCCTCCCTCCTAGTGTAGCTCCCCACCCGGTGGTGGACGCGTCGGAGAACAACACTAGGTCGGGGCTCTGAAGTTTGAGGGAAGTTCCTTCCGAAAGCTTCACAGGATCGAGCCACCACTTTAGGTGATCCTTTACCTCCTTGGGATCCTCAAAATTGTCTCCAAATTTTCTTTGTCCTCCCAATTCTCCTTCAGGAAAAACTGGAGAGGTCTGAGATGTAGTCTCCCCAAGGAAACAAACTTCTCCAGCGAGGAAATGGTGCCCAGCAGACTCATCCATTCCCTCACCGAGCATGATTCTTTCCTTAAGAAGACTGATATTTTTTCTAATCCTTGCTGTTGCCGTCCCTGGGACGGAAAAGCTCGAAAAGCCACTGAATCCATCTGAATCCCAGATACACGATGGACTGTGTGGGGATCAGCTGCGACTTTTCGAAATTCACTAGAAGTCCCAGGGACTTTGCTAGAGTTAAGGTTGATTGAAGGTCCTTCAGACACCTTTCTTTCGACGATGCTCGAATGAGCCAGTCGTCTAGATATAGAGAGATCCTTATGTTTGCAAGATGAAGCCGCCTCGCCACATTCTTCATTAGAATTGTGAAAATCATTGGTGCCGTACTCAGACCGAAGCAAAGAGCTCTGAATTGGAAGACTCTTCCCTTCATGACAAAACGCAGATATTTCTTCGATCGGGGATGTATCGGGACGTGGAAATATGCGTCTTGCAGGTCCAGTGATACCATCCAGTCGTTTTGTCTTAAGGCCGCAAGCACTGACTGAGGTGTCTCCATCTTGAACTTCTGTCTCTCTATAAAAAGGTTTAGACTGCTCACATCTAAAACTGGCCGCCAGCCTCCCGACTGTTTCGGCACCAGGAATAACCTGTTGTAGAAACCCGGGGACTGAATGTCCTCGACTTGTTCTATTGCTTTCTTCTCGAGCATTTGTTCTATCAGATCGTACAAGATCTGTTGTTTTTCTCCCTGGTACGAGGGTGATAGATCTATAGGTGTTGCGCACAATGGAGGAGGCTTCAGGAAAGGTATTTTGTATCCTCGCTCGATGACGTTGAGCGACCAGCTGTCTGCCTCTATCTTCTTCCAAGCTTCTGCAAATAAATGAAGCCTGGCACCTACTGGCGACTGAAGGACTTCCTCCTCATTTTTTACCTCTGGACTTAGACTGAGCCCTGCCTCTAGAGAGTCCTCTTACTCTAGGAGAAGGTCTAGAGGATGCTCCCCCTCGAAAGGGCTTTATTTTCTTAGAAAACTGGGTTCGTGTTGAAGTCGAAGGAATCGCAGGACGTCTAGAAGATTGTGCTAAGAGATCCTGAGTAGCTTTTTGCCTGTAGACTTCCAGCTACATCTTAATCATAGCCTGGGGGAAGAGATGGTCAGAAAGAGGGGCGAAAAGCAATTCATGCCTTCTGTGTTGGAGACACTGCTTTGGTAGTAAATTTACAGTAGATAGCTCTCTTTTTCAGGAGCCCTGCACAAAAATGTGAAGCCAATTCCTCTGAACCATCTCTGACGGCCTTATCCATACAAGCGAGAACACTGGATAGCTCCCCCAAGCTAATTGAGTCTTGACTACGAGACTTAGTGTCAAGCAGCCCCAAACACCAGTCTAAGAAATTAAATACTTCAATTGTCCGAAAAAGACCTTTCAGATGGTGGTCTATCTCCGCCGGTGTCCATGTTATTTTAGCTGACGAAAGAAGAGACCTTCTTGGTGCGTCAACCAGACTGGAAAAGTCACCTTGAGCCGATGCGGAGCTCTAACCCGACATCCTCACCTGTATCATACCAGATCCCAGCCTTGCCGCCAAGTCTTGAAGGAGGCTGGGCAAAGGAAAACTTCCCTTGAGCCTTTCTAGACTCCATCCAATCTTGCACCTTCTTAAAAGCTCTCTTAGTTGAAAGAGACTTTGTCATTTTAACAAATCCCGGAGTCTTATTTGTTTTTGACAACGAAAACTGAGAAGGAGGCGACCGAGGTGCTGCGGGTTGAAACTCTTCTCCAAATGAATCCCGAAGCAATCGAACCAAAACTTGATAATCGGATGAATCTGCCACAGCTGGTTGATCCTCTTCCGTTTCTTCTGAAATATTACTTAATCCTTCCTCATCTATAGGAGTGACCAAGGGGACTCCCGAAGCTGGTGGTACAAGTCCTTTCACTCCGAGCTTTAATGAAGATCGTTGTTTTGACGTGCATGGAGCATTCTGAATATTAATATTTAAAGATTCAGATAAAGCGGTACCAATTCCTTGCTCATTCTCTCGATGGGAGTCCCTTCGAAAAGCCGATTGCAGTTGAGGTTCCATACTAATACCTTGCTGTGATACCTGATGGATATGCAACAAAGCGTCCGTTTGAACGTCTCGCTTGGTATCCGTCCGAGCGTCAAGCTTGGCGTCCAGCCCCCCCCCGAGCGTCACGCTTGGCGTCCAGCCGAGCGCCACGCTTGGCGTCCAGGTGAGCGTCACGCTCGTCGCTCAGCAGAGCGTCCCGCTTGGCGTCCAGGTGAGCGTCACGCTCGGCATCCATCCGAGCGCCACGCCTGGCGTCCAGGTGAGCCTTACGCTCGGCGTCTGTCCGAGCGTACCGCTTGTCTAAACAGGTGTCCCTGTGAACACTCCGCTCCTTCCAAGCCGAACTAGGAGCGTCGAGTTTCTCAGACTGTATACGGCCTCGTTTCGTAATCCTAGGATCGTCCGTTCTTGTATAAAGCGAGCCTCGAGAGTCTGGGCGAATCCTCGCAGGAAGTTTTTCATGCCCTTTCTCCAACTGCAGGTGAGACGTACGAAACCTAGATTGAGTACTCACAGGCGAAAGGGACGATCGGTCCACCCGTGCGGGAGACCTCTTAGATCTTTTAATCGGTAATCTATTATCTTTTCTTCTCGGACGAATTTCTGATTCTCTCTCAACCAGCAACGAAGCAAGTTGTTGTTGCATCGACCTGATAACCCTCTTTGTAGTAGAAGATTCTTTTCCAGGAGACAAACTGATCCTATGAGAAGGCGAGGGGCGAGGGGAAGCCCTATCCCTTCTTACAGGACCCGTTCTAGTTCTCTTCTTAGAACGACTAGGCCGCTCCAAGGAGTCCTCGTCAGATGACATCATAATTCTCCTTTGAGGAGTCCATGCAGCAAAACTCTCCGGTGAAGACCGCAAACTAACAGGGGAAAAAGGACGTGAAGCCTCTTCTTCACTGCGATCGAAGACTCTGGCCGCCTGTGCGACACCTTGAGTCTTCGATCTTTTTTGCGGTGGAGAGTAATCCAAGTCTCGAGGCGAAGCCCGTAACGAAGAAGCAGCGCAAAGAGACTCTGCGTCCTCCTCTGAGCGACTACTGACGATAGCCGCCTGTGCGACATTTAACGTCATAGCTCTCTTCAGAGGACGCGAGCGTCTTCTCATGCTCCAACTCCTGTTAGGGGAGGACGCCTCCAGGACGACGAAAAGCACTCGCGGAGGATACGCGCACTCGCACACTCTATGGCAGCCTGGGGATCGTCTACAGGTTCTGCCGAAGGGACGCCAGATCGGTGGGGGTTCCCCGTAACCCTCCTGCGGCTTTCGACATGTCCGTCTTCCTGGGCTTGGAAGTTCGACAGAGGTCCAGGCCTAGAGGCATTATAGGGCCGATCTGACGCCCCCTCCACAACACTGGGGGCACTTTCACTGCACTTTTGTTCACTAATAATGCTTCTACCCTCCAAAGCGAGCACTTTAGATTCTAGGTTACGTATTGATTCCAGAATCGTAGAAAGGGCATTGTCTTCTACTGATTTTTTAGGGCCCGAAGGCACAACATTTTCAGGGCCCGAAGGCACCACCGATTTAGGTGTACCAACTACTGAATGTATAGTAGGGAGAAACCTTACTACCCTTACTTCTACTGACTGATACACTCCTGGAGGAAGATCTCCGTATCCTATCACGCTCCAATTTCCGCACATAGGATCATAAGCCTTCCAACCCGAATCAGACAGACATTCACACTCCTTACAACGGTCATTTATAACACACGTATGTCCTCTACAATTATTACATATTGTGTGAGGGTCTACCGAACCTTTCGGTAGCCTCACCTTACAACCTTCCATACAACACACTCTGGTGCTAGCTACACTAGTCCCAGACATCTTAGTTACAGGAAAAAACCAAACCAAATTCAAATCCAATCCACTATCAGCGTAAGCCTAGTCACAATCCACGTTCGATAACCAAAAAAAAAACAAACAGGATACTCAAGTAACAGAGAAGTTTCGAAAATCCTAGACGGAGGTGTTGAAAACAGTTGTTATCAACACGGCGACAGAAAAATTCTGAATAGAAAATGGGAATGGTTCCTGACACCCGCCTCCCAGCGGCGGGAATGGGTACTAACCACCTGGCCGACCACTGCGTGAGCCGGGAGTTTTGAAATTCTGTCGGACTTCGGAGAAATACAGCTATATATATATCTGCTGGGTAAGTTTCATGAACAAATATCAAAATTAAAGAATTACAGAAATTCTAGGAACTAAAGAAGAAACTATTCCTTACTTGTACATCACTGCCTGTTACAATATTTCCAATGGCCCTCAGAGCTGGTGTGACTACAGATATTTCATCACCATTCAACAACTTTACCAACTGAGGAACTACACCAGCATCAACCACCTCTTGAATTTTGTCATTTGTACCATCAGTCAAGTATGAAAGAGCCCAACATGCATCAGCTGCAACAGGAGGCAAACATGAACTTGCAAAACTGAAAATATGCTGAAACTTAATTGGCACCTGCAGCAAAATTAAATTTATTAATAAATTTCCAACATAAGACTAGCCCTAAGGATCAGTTATATGAACTAAAATTGGAGCATAAGTTATGAAAGGCCAATTGTAATTAACTAAAAATAAATTACACATGAGAAAAGCTGTAAGGGAGGTGCAAAAAGCCTTATAGTCTAAGTTTGCCAAGAGGGAACACTTAATTTTTTCATACCTTGAACTTCTTTGTCTGGATGTAATATCAGGTGACCTAGAGCTGGCAAACACTGCTTTACAACTTCAAACGGAGGATACGGATTCTTGTTACGGCAAAGGTTGCTCAATGTCCACGTTACATTGCGGAGGAAAGAGTACTGAAAAATGATTTGCAATTAGTAGATTCAAAAGATAGTTTTCCTAACACTTACACAACTCATAAAATTACATTAACAAACCTCCAGTGAACATACTTACTTCAGTTTCAGGACCAATAAGTCCCAGCAGTGGTTCAACAATGCCAGCCTTAATAATGAAGTCTCTTAACTCTGGCCCATCACCAGCAATATTACCCAAGGCCCACACAGCTTGTTCAGCAACATTAGCATGTTCAGACCTTAACAACCTAATAAATGCAGGGACAGCACCGGAAGCTGATAAAAACAAAACAAAATAAATAAATACTCAAAAACTTTACATACAACTTATACTCAACAAAATTATTTCAATTATAATTACTGCTTACAGGTATGCACTTGGTCAAGATTGTTAAAAGCTTAAAAACCATTACCTGCTACTGCTTTCGTTTGATCAGAGGTTCCAGATGCTATATTTGTTAGAGCCCAAGCAGATTCAAACTGTAGAGCAGGGCTGAAAAAAGGGAAATGCATAGTATTGAGCAACATTTTTTTCCCCCCATTTATAAGTATCACATCACAATGCTAAAATAAGCTGAATTTATCAGATGCACTTTCTTATCAAGACTGGCCAACCTATCCTTGGCTAAACTCAAAACTATGCAGAACGCACGATCTTGAGTGGTCACCAAGAAGTTTGACTATCAGATGACGCGCATGTGCAGTATTTCTCATCCTTTAGAGAGAGAGAGAGAGAGAGAGAGAGAGAGAGAGAGAGAGAGAGAGAGAGAGAGAGAGAGAGAGAGAGAGAGAGAGAGAGAGAGAGACTTACCTATCAGCTCTGTCCAAAAATAATACAAGGGGAGCAACCATTCCAGCCTCAATAATGGCATCAATGGGAGGATTGCGTTCTCTCGAAAGCATTTTTCTTGCCGACTGAGTTGCTGCTACTTGCTTGCTGCAATCATTGCTTGATATACCATTGATGATCTCCTCGAGGCTCATCTGATAACCCTGAAAAATTCAAAACAAAAGTCATATATGCCAACTTCAGTAGAATTCTTACAAAACTTAAAAAATTTCAGCTCCCATAATAATCAAACAGAGAAAACCAGTACTGGCCCAACCCTCCTGCATAGAACATGCAAAGGGAAAGTGCTGGCATGGTTTACCATCCGTCAGATGACACGCATGTACAATATCATCCTTAAGTAGTATACACTAATTTTAATTAACATCTAGTGACTAACTATTTAACATTAACTTACACCACTGTTCTGCTCCTGGAGGGGAGATGTGGGATCGTCTAACGATACATTTCGTCTCTTCAGGAGCTGGTCATCTTTTTTGGCTTTTCTAAGTTCTATACTGGTCTCCTGTCGACGCCTTCTCATCTCCTACAAATAAAAAAAATATATATACACTTGTTAAACAAAAATTTATGCCAAACAACTGTGTATGACCACGTGAAATTTACAATTACAGCATTTAAAACCATACTTTGCCTACAAGTACTTACATCCATATCTTTTCCAGCATTTTTAAAGCTTTTAAGGCGACTTGGTCCGGGGCTGTTTTCACGGGCATGAGCCGCCGGAGTAGGCATTTTGCGCTGGGACTCCAGGGTCGTTACTTTCTTAGTAAATGTATATAAAGTATTAAGGGGATGGCCAACCAATTATCCCACTTCAGATCCTGTAGAAAAAAGAATATTAGATCTTTAATACTGCTACAAACAAGACTCGTTATCACAGAAGTCAACCATCTTACTTTCACCACAAAGTCAGTTGTTAACCCTTAAACGCCGGAGCGGTAAATAAAAAAATGACTCCCGTATGCCGGAGGGGTTTGAGAGTGAGCGCGTAAGCGGAAAAAATATTTTTTTCAAAAAATCACAGCGCGCTTAGTTTTCAAGATTAAGAGTTCATTTTTGGCTCCTTTTTTTGTCATTGCTTGAAGTTTAGTATGCAACCATCAGAAATGAAAAAAATTATCATTATCATATAAAAAATAATGCGATATATGATAGCGCAAAAACGAAATTCATATATAATTGTATTCAAATCGCGCTGTGCGCGAAACGGTTGAAGGTAACAAGTTACTTTTTTTTTCGTTGTAATGTGCACTAAATTCCGATCATTTTGATATATAACACATTGTAAAACGATAAAAGCAACACAGAGAAAATATTATCACAAAAATAATGCATGAATTCGTTAACGCGCTTACGTAAACACATATTTTTTCAAAAATTCACCATAAATCTAAATATTGTCCTAGAGACTTCCAATATGTTTCAGAATGAAGACAAATGATGAATATTACTATACTGTAAGAATATTAGCTTACAAATGCAGTTTTCGACCATATCTGACGAGCTAAAGTTGACCGAATGTCGAATTTTTTATATATGTATTTCTTTATATGCAATTATTTCGGAAATAAGAAAAGCTACAACTTTCAAATATTTTCGTTATTCTACATGAAATTGCGCACATTTTCATATATAAAAACTCTATGAAATGCCTAATATGAAACGGAGCAAATATTCCGAGAATGGGACTTACGCATTTCGGAGATTTGTGGCAAGGAGAATCGCGCGCGGAGGGAAGGAAAGTTTTTTTTTAAAAAATTCACCATAAATTTAAATATTGTGCTAGAGACTTCGAATTTGTTTCACGATGAAGATAAATGACTGAATATTACTAGACTGTAAGAGTTTATCTTACAATTGCGTTTTCGACCATTTCGGTAGAGTCAAATTTGACCGAACGTGGTTTTTTTTTTCTATTTATCGTGATTTATATGCAAATATTTCGAAAATGATAATAGCTACAACCTTCAACTATTTATTGTTGTATATACATGAAATTGCGCACATTTTCATATATAAAACGTTATGTAAAGGCTAATTTAAAATGGTGCAAACATTACCACAATCGCACGTATGATTTTTTCGGAAGAGTTACCGCGCGGACGTAAAGAAAATGTTATTTTTTCATAAATTCACCATAAATCGAAATATTGTGCTAGAGACTTCCAATTTGTTGCAAAATGAAGGTAAATGCTTGAATATTACTAGAATATAGGCGTTTTTTTAGGCTTACAATTGCGTTTTTCGACCATTTCGGTAGAGTCAAAAATTGACCGAAGGTTGAAAATTTGTCACTTATCATTTTTTATATGAAAATATTTCAAAATTGATAAAATAAAAGCTACAACCATGGGTGTTTTTAGTTGTATTGTGCATGAAATTGCGCACATTTTCATATATAAAACTTTATGTAACGGCTAATTTAAAATGGTGCAAACATTACCACAATCGCATGTATGATTATTTTCGGAAGAGTTACCGCGCGGACGTAAGGAAAAGGTTTTTTCATAAATTCACCATAAATCGAAATATTGAGCTAGAGACTTCCAATTAGTTGCAAAATTAAGTTAAATGATTGAATATTACTAAAATATAAGAGTTTTAGCTTACAATTGCGTTTTTTCGACCATTTCGGTAGAGTCAAAGTTGACCGAAGGTTGAAATTTTGGCACTTATCGTTATTTTATATGAAAATATCTTAAAACTGATAAAAGCTACAATCATGAGTATTTTTTTATTGTATTCTACATAAAAATGCGCACATTTCATATATAATACTCTATGTAACGGCTAATTTAAAATGGTACAAAAAATTATGTCAAAGTGACGAAATAATTTCAGAGATGTGTCACAGATACTTTTTAGTGCGGCAAGAAAGAAATTCGCGCTTGCGCGCCTGCGTAACGATTGTAAACAAAACAACACCTTGATCCGTGAACTCCCAGCATCCCCAAGGCGCGTGATTCAAGAGTTTTCGGCTGGTAGGCCTAAAAGTATTTTTCCCGCGAATTTTTCAAAAAAAACTTTTGTATGTCGACGTAAAATACGTCCAGTCGGCACCCGAGAGACAAAAAATGTCGACGTAAAATACGTCCAGTCGGCGTTTAAGGGTTAATTACCTATATTCCAAACTTAAGGCCCTAAATGGACGTTGCAACGAGTACTATGTTAAATGCAGAATGAACAAGGCAGGTAACAATTATTGCATTTACACTATTGCAGATTTTGAACCCAAACAGTTTGTGATCAACAGCTGGGAGAATGCTTCTGCACAATTTACCAAATTTTGTTTCCACTTAGTAATATAAAGCACCCACCAACTACCAAGGCTGCCTCAGAAAACTTGCAAAGCTTTCATTTTAGAAATTTTTCAAATTCAGCAAAGCGTCATGACGTTCATATTTGCTTTTTTGGGTAAAACAAAGTTGATTCTACCAACATTTTTTAATGTCAACTCCAAAGTTGCTCATTAATTCTGGATCCACTAGTAGAGAAATGTTAACACGACTGATGTCTATTAACACACAAGTTTAATACTGTATTTGCCTCAAAAAGTCATATAAGAGAATGTTAACCAGCCATTACATTAGGGTTAATAGACATCAAATGATTTGGGAGAGAGAGAGAGAGAGAGAGAGAGAGAGAGAGAGAGAGAGAGAGAGAGAGAGAGAGAGAGAGAGAGAGAGAGAGAGAGAGAGAGAGAGAGAGAGAGAGATTCTTGGACACTTCATTTATTTCAAATACAAATGCTAAATCTCTTGGACACTTCATTTATTTCAAATACAAACACTACCAAGTGTTGTAGATACATACGGCTACAATTCAAATTGCAACAACTGTACATATCTGCTTTTGTTATAGCAACATTTACGGCTCTAGCTCAACAATGAACTACAGCGAGCTTGCTGTTGCAAAACTTTTGAATAAAAATTCACCATAGAATTCCTACATTTATCTCAATATAAACAGCTTCAAAATTCCTAAATTTCAAGTAGTATTTAAATTCAATGAGATGCAGCTGTGGCCAAGCAATAATAGATATTGGATTTAAAAGTTGATGCCAAGCAGGTATAGCAAATACCAATACTGCCCTCATATTTATCAGCACTTAGTACAATCACTAAGAATGTCATCATTGACCTCCTATTAACACAGACCTATCAAATTATAGCTTTTAACCATAATTGCGAAAAATGAGAAATCCCTCGATATGTGTATGAGTTACGCATCCCAGCAAATATGGGGGGTAGGGGAGTCCCCCCCCCCTGTAAACAAGAACACTACTTTCTTCCTTTAACACCCTATAAACTTAAGACCAACCAGCAGTTATTTTAAGTACAATCATCAGGTGACCTATTTACCTGCAAGTAGGAAGGCTTTTGCTTCTCGATACTATATCGCTCAAATTTTAACTGGATATAGTATATTGAACATTTTCCACTGCATTAGCTATATATTTTAATTTATGGAGTTGTGTACCCATAACTCGCTGGAATGTGACCACATATGACGACCATACTACCTAGAATAAGGTATTAGGGTAAAGACCAATGTGGCATTACTCTAGCAACCTTATAAAACTTTATCGTCTATAAAAAAACGTAAGTAGAGTGAGGTTGCAACTTTAAAATTTTCAATAACCTTAAGACAACCAGACCCTGGTAACATAAAAGTACAAATAAGCATCCTAGTCAACATATGAGCATTGCCTGACAAATCACATGACTATCAAAGAAACATTCTTGAATAACTTTACAGTATAAAATAACTGCACACCACAAAATACTACACCAAATTTGGCAAAATGATAGTGCTTTAGGTCATGCAGATTACAGAACTACAATTATGCTGCTTGGTATGAACAAAAACATCAAACACTTACCAAAGTTTATAATGCACTGGCAAAACTAAAAAAAAAAAGGACTCTTAAAAACATCATTGTGTGGCATTATTGACTACTTCATTATCAAATGAAAAGCACAACATTTGCCTCCAACACTGAGATAAATCTCCGAGAGAGAGAGAGAGAGAGAGAGACATTTGCCTCCAACACTGAGATAAATCTCCGAGAGAGAGAGAGAGAGAGAGAGAGAGAGAGAGAGAGAGAGAGAGAGAGAGAGAGAGAGAGAGAGAGAGAGAGAGAGAGAGAGAGAGAGAGAGAAATTTACTTCAAATAACAGTATGTACTCAGTGTTGCAAATACATATGGCTACAAACTTATGAACAAAAATTCACCACAGTTTTCCTAAATATAAAATGAACAGGTTCAAAATACCTTAATTTCAAGCGTTCAGCCTGTGAAAATTCAATGAACTACAGCTGTGCCCAATTAAGAGTAGATAATGACTTAAAAACTAATGACAAGCAGGTAGAAATGACAAATTGCTAAGAATGTCACAACTGCCCTCATTAACAGACCTGACCAATTGTGGCTTTTAACCATAAGTGTGAAAATTAGAAATCCGTTGAAATTTTAACTTTAGTTTTTATATTTAACCTACCAAATTCTCAGAAGATTAGCTATATTATCTCAATATCAATCAACCACCATTCATTATTCCTCACACATATAAACGTTCCCTGCCTCTACTTCAAGTTAGCCATGTATCACTGCAAAGACGAATGATTGTTAATTTGTGCTAAATTTTACTGTTAATAGCTTTGTTCTTTCACTGACTATTTATTTAATACTGTTCAAGTAAACCATCCCACTTAACGCACCAAACACAAGCTCAATGAAGACTTTTCTGTATTGCATTTGATTTTCATATTTTGTCATGTTAAATTTATTGTGAAATAACATTATCTTTCATGTCAATTGGTACTGCTTTTACGTACATATTATAGTAAAGATTTTACTGTCTTCACTCCTCAACAATTCCACAACAACTTACAATCATTTATTCTTAATCCTCAAAAATATATACATTTTCACATTTTACAGACATTTCAATCTACACATTTTCCCCTTTTTTTCTATTTTCCATATTCACCTTTACATGGCTTTCTCACTCAAACTTCTTGGATAAAATTTTAATTAGAACATTGACATTAGGTAACATGTTCTACTGGTTAGGTTAGTATTCTACCCTATATGGTACCCTCATAAAATTGTTTTCTTTAAGGGGGGTACAGGGGGTAAAGCTCCCCCCCCTTCAGGTAACATGTTCTACTAGGTTAGGTTGGTATCCTAACCTATATGTTACACTTCTAAGATTGCTTTTCTTTAAGGGGGGAGGGGGGGGTAAGGGGGCTACACATTCTACTAAGTTAGGTTAGTATGCTAACCTATATGTCAGCCTTCCTTTGAGTTTGTCTTCCCTGGGCCAGCACCTCGGCAGAGCATGGCATTTGGGGAAGACACAGAAAGGGTTTCACTTCTGCCTGCCCTCTGAAGAAACTGTCTGCTGCCGGGCCACCTTTCCTTGTGAAAAGAAATAAAGAAAGAAAGATAGAGAAAGAGAGGAGGAGAAGAGAGTAGAAAGATGAGAGAGAGAGGAGAGAGATAGAGAGAGAGAGAGAGAGAGAGAGAGAGAGAGAGAGAGCAACCCATTCTTCGCTCAGATTATGCTGAGGACCCTAAAGAACACGGAACTTTCCTCCGTTGGGTCTTGGACCTCTAAGGAGCCCTACAGACCGTTCTGAGAAAAGGCTTTGGAGGATGTAGAGGGGGGTGCCTACGGCTGTGGCAACAGGGGAAGGGGCTGCCAGGTCGACCTGGACCCATCTACTGAGGGTGGGGGGGGGCGGCTGCCCAACCTAGAGTGGAGGCTCAAAACAGAAAGGAGCCCAGCCGGACTGTAAGGGGCACACATGGGCCACTGGAACCGGCACGGAATCCACTGGAGCTGCAGGGGGGACAAACCCAATGGTGAGCAGCACGAGATACCGCGGGCTTGACAACCAACCTCTTAGACTGGACAGTTGGGGAGCCATTCCGGCGGTGACTGCTCCTACTCCAACCCTGCAGTTGCAGCTACAACGGGGCGATCTGGACCGGCAGTCCAGGGAGGAAGAGTAAGAGCGCCCTCGAATCCTCCCACAACGCCTCCTTTTGGGAACAACAGTGCCTCCTATGAGAGGACCTTTAAGAAGAAGAGTCCGACGAAGACCTGTCCTCTGACAAGCGATACTTCCTCTTGTCTCCTGCGACAGCTCCTGTCCAGGGGGTGAGTAGGTGGAGCGGCTGGGGTAATCAGCATGGGGGGAGAGAGGGGGGAAGCCTCAACCAGGGAGCTCACACTAGCTGTGAGACCCGCCTACCAAGGGGATTCTCCGCCTCCGGAAGGTGGCCAGGACAGACCCACAGACCGAGCAGTGCGCTTCACTCCAGAGCGGGACACTCCACAAGATCAACCCCAACACTGATGATCAATCTTCACAAGCAACAGAAAAGCCCCACAAGCCCTACCCTCAGGACCGGGGCAAGGCCGCTGTGAAGGCTCCATAGCAAAAAGTAACTCATACACACCGGGAAACGCAACAAACAAGGGATACAAAAAAGGGAAAACGGGCCCGCAACAGACGAGCTGGAGTGTATGACCACTAAAGCAACCAGGTCATGGTCTTCGACCCCTGGGGTATGTACCTGGCTGGGGTAGGGGAAGGAACAGCCAGTTTTTTCCAGTCGGTACCAGACTGACATCCAGGATTCTGTGGCGATACTGAGGTGTTTCATTCGTTCCTTTTTAAAAGTGGCCTTTTAGGCAATTTTAGTGGTCAATGTGAGCACTCCAAAGAGGAAACAATGTGCCTCGTGAAAGAGGAAGAGTTTTGTGCCTTAAACCAGGTTAGTGGTTCATTTGGTTAGGTTACCTTTGTTACCATACTGGGGGGTACAGCCCTACGGCCAAGTTATGACATGCGCCCTAAGTCAGGTTAGGTTGGTTCATTTGGTTAGATCACAACCATTGTTACCACACTTCGGTGATCGCCACCATTCCTATTCATTTCCCCCACCCAAAAAACCCTGTTTTCCCAAGAGGGTCCCCCTTTACCGTTTCTATAAAGCTTTCGCTGCTACATTGTTTGCACTTTTGGTTTCGCCGCCATATTGGTTGTGTTTCTCCGCCGACATTCTTGTCCAAACTTACCATCATCTAGTGGTACGTTTGGACAACAAAATTGGTCGGAGGTAAGGTTGGCCCACAAAACTGTAGCCGCTTCCGATGCATTAGGGTAAACAACCAAGTGGACTGGCCAACTCACCGACTACCGCGGTTTTGGCCACCCTCCAAAAAAGTACTAACACGTCCTGACACCAGAGATGGTCATCAGTCATGAGTAGTTGGTGGTGATAACAGGAGCTCAAGGCCTCTAGTCTCCTTTTTGAAGTAAGTATTTTCTCCAAAGTTAGAATAAAGGCCATATTTTAAGATTTAAACAGGGTAATAAGTGTGTCCAACGCAGAGCACACTTCCCCAAAACGCTTTTGAAATTTTTACTTGCCATTAAAAGTTTAGAAGATTGACATCTCTATGTTTGCAGTCGCTTGTGTCAAAAGTTCCCATTTCCTGTGCTAAATCTGCACACCACTTGTACGCATAGGCACTGGGGCACTTTCATCACAACAATCATACACCCAAACTCTAACCAGTACTTTTCTAAGGGATCTACGGCATTCTTAGTGGCGTTTTGCACTCTTCAATTGTTTCAGTGTTGTCAATTGGTATGTTTACCCTCCAAACTGGGTAAGACTTACGCAAAACCAGGGGAAATAAGTGAAATTAACGTATCTATTTGTAGTATATATACATATTACAGCAATTTTATCATTACTGCATTACATGAAACTACAATTCATGAAAACAGTTTGTAAATGCATCAGCGTATGTGTGAAGCTCCACTAGATTGGCAACGAAGTCTTTTTGCTGTTATCTGCTCGTACTTCAGAAATAAATTTTTCAGGGTTAATTTGGTTGCAAAAAAGGGATAATAGATATGAGTCAAATAAACATTTTGAAGTAACAGTAAAGTTAAACTGACAGAGTAAAGTTAAACTGACAGAGTAAAGTTGAACTGAGTAAAGTTAAAACTTAATAATGAGTAAAGTAAACAATTAAGGGAATAAAGCTTTGCACCTCAAACAGTGCAGTCTTCTGATGTTCGTAACTGTTTGTGGAGCGAGTGCTTAGGAACCAGGAAAAGCAATGCAGTTCAAGTGCAATTTGGAGTGAATCAAGACCAAAATGTGTATAATTACAATCAAATAAGAACTGTGGAGTTTCAGTTGCGATGGCAATAAAAATAAAACCACCGCTTACAAGGTAAAAATGAAGTCAGTTCAAACCATGACCCTGGGAATAACAAGTTTCATACTTTCACTAATATAGGCAACAAAATGTTGTTTTATAGTGCTGATTACAACTGCAACCTTGAGTAAGATTAATAAACGTTACATATATACGCTAACATTGTTCAAATGAGTGCTGGGAAAGATGGTGTCCATCCGTGACTAGACCCGTCCAGCCACACGATCGCCGCCATATTAGATTTCAAAACTGCCTTGAACAATGTTAGCGTATATATGTAACGTTTATTGATCTTACTCAAGATTGCAGTTGTAATCAGCACAATAAAACAACATTTTGTTGCCTATATTAGTGAAAGTATGAAACTTTTGTTATTCCCGGGGTTATGGTTTGAACTGAATTCATTCTTACCTTGTAATCGGCGGTTTTTATCCTTACTGCCATCACAACTGTAACTCCACAGTGCTTATTTGATTGTTATTATACACATTTTGGTCTTAGTTCACTCCACATTGCACTTTAAACCCGTTGCTGTTTCTGGTTTCTAAGCGCGCGCGCCATAAACACAGTTATGAACAGCAGACGACGACAGACGACGAAACTGCAAAGTTTTATTCCCTAAACTGTTTACTTTACTCGTTATTTAGTTTAAATTTACTTTATTTAAAAATTTTGATTTAATTCATGTATATTATCCCTTTTTTGCAACCAAATTACCCCGAAAAATTACAGATATTTCTAAAGTAGATAAAATCAAATGTTTCTAACGTTTTCGTACATCTGGCTGCCGAAAACCATAGAGGAACAAATACGGAAAAGTGCATAGAGGAACGACTACGGAAAAGTGAATTATATGTTTTTTTTTTTTTTTGCTTTTTTGTTTTTGCTAGCACTTTTCATTGATTTCAGTCTTTATTAGTATTTTGAATTTCTTTAATAATCGTATGCCAGAAATAAATGTAACCTTTAATGTTTGCATGCTAAGAATGGCAAAATCATCGTTGCCACATTAGTGGAGGCTTCACACATACGCCGTTCCATTATTATAAACTGTTTCCATGAATTCTAGTTGTCATAGTAATGCAATAATGATAAAATTGCTTTAATATTTATGTATATATACTTCCAATACATAGCCTAATTTCACCAATTTCAACGTTTTGTGTGTAGTCTTATACCCAGTTTGGGGGGTCAACACATACCGAATGGCAACAGAGAGAGAGAGAGAGTAGAGAGAGAGAGAGCGAGAGAGAGAGATGAGAGAAGAGAGAAGGAGAAGAGAGGAGGGGGCGGGTGGCGGAGGGGGGGGGGGGGGGTAGGTGGAGCTTTATACGCGTGTTCGTATCCATTTCTGCATAATGGAGTTTTTGTCTCTTGGTACAAGGACAAGTGTCGTTATTCTTTACGGTTAGTGATTCATGATACCCTTATAAATTACGGCACTGGGTGTAATGCACTATAGCAAAACCTCGTTCTGTTAAGAGTGTTCGTTACAGAAATAGGTATTGCCCAAAAACGTGCTTGCACTGTCTCTGAAACCCATAGTAGATATGCTGCTTAGTTGTCAATCAAGTTTTTATAACCAAGTATTTTTTACAAGCTAGCTATTGAATAAATTTGTATTTTTCTCAGTCAAAACACATGCCCCTCAATGCTAACTTTCCTCTTTTAAAGACTTTCTGGTCATTGCAAATTCGGCCCCATAATTTCTTATGGTGCGAAAACAGACAGAGGCCCATGGACCGAAAACGATTGCGTCACACTACGGCGATAATCCAGCAGTAAAACATCTCCATATATCCAAAAAGTAAATAATAAAGATATATATGCGCATTACGATTATAACAATTACATGTAGATAATTCTTCAGAAGCAATCCGCACTGGATATTGAAATAAATAATCACCTACATGGAAAGAGCATGTGAAAAGCAATATAAAAAGTATAGTCATTATATGAGAGATTGAACGGGGTGGAATTAAATGAGCTTGATAAGTTTTTACCTCGAATTTTTCCTAAGTCGGGAGAGGTGTTTCCTCTACGGTAATGTTTACTTTTAGTGAGCCCTCTAACTTACTTTCTTACGGAAACAAAAGCAGTTCCAGTTACTCATTATTGGCTGAGAGGTGTGACATCGTTATGACATCATGGGTTTCATAACCAATTACGAACGACTTTAGTCGAAAACTAAGTTTCACTAGCATTTCAGCGGAGTAATAGTTAGCTGTCCAGTGTCCACTGGTATCCTTGTTTGACTGAATACTTGAAAAATGAAGCAAAAACCGGCATTTTGTCTTCCTGTAGCTATGGCAGAGGTAGTGGCTGTCTCTTCTGGCATTAATTTTGACAGAGACCTTCGATTTACTACCGATTGTTTGCAGTGCAATGTGGGTTACGGTGAATTTTATCATTATTTGTCTAGTGGTGGTGGTAAAGAAGTTGTGATTGAATATGCTCAGAGACAATTTAATTCTACAGCCAAAAAAAGTGCGAGTGTTGTGGAGCTATTTGTCGGATCGACTGCAACAGGAACGCCTTTAGGTGTGATCGCTCTGTAGTGACGAAAGGACGTCGGCGTAAGCGATGCGACACCCAAATCTGCCACGGTAAGTAGCCTTACTGTAAACCCTGTGGGTAGCGCGCGCAGCGCAACATTACCTCTTGCCGTACATGCCGGCTTGCCAAGAATCTTTAAATATGCGGATAAGGCGCGAAGCGCCGTTCCGCTACGGCCTTACTGACAGCACACACAAATCGATGGTCGCCGATATGTAGTCGCTCCTTACTTTGTTTGTTGTTGTTTTGGTATCGCCGCCATATTGGCTTTGGTGTTCTTCCGCCGATTTCGGTCGGCGGTCGAGTGGGCCCGCGAATCAGGAGGTGCTCCCAATTATTATTATTGCTGCAAAGCACTCCTTCTGGTTGTTTTGCGTAAGAAAGTAAGTTAGAGGGCTCATTAAAAGTAAACATTACCGTAGAGGAAACACCTCTCCCGACTTAGGAAAAATTAGAGGTAAAAACTTATCAAGCTCATTTAATTCCACCCCGTTCAATCTCTCATATAATGACTATGCTTGTCACATTGCTTTTCACATGCTCTTTCCATGTAGGTGATTATTTTAATATCCAGTGCGGACTGCTTCTGAAGAATTACCTACATGTATAGCTGATAACAATCTGCATGAATAGCTGGTAAACTGTTCTGCAATGACAGTTGAGTATAGCAATTATTTACAATAGGTACGAAAGTCAAGATGTCGTGACGTCATAATACAGAACTTGAAAGAACGTTCTAATTCAGGAAAAATAATTACTTAAATTTGAGTCAGAGTCTAGTTACTTTTTCAATAACGAATATTTTCAAATTAATCATCATAAATATGTAAAATATTGATGTTTTACTACTTATTTAAAAATTAGCTAAGAGCACGCTTCTCGTCATCTTCTACCAAAACAGCAGTTTACTCCTGGCTTGTTTGTTGGTGAGAAATCGTGTTTCGATTGTTGTGATGAAAGTGCTCCAGCGTCTGTGGGTACAAGTGGTGTGCGGATTTATCACAGGAAATGGTTAGTTTATTGACACAAGCTACTCCGTAAACATCGAGATGGCGTCAATCTTCTAAATACCCGAGTTGTAAGTAAAAATGTTGAACGCGTTTTGGTGAGATTTGCACTACGTTTGAGACAGTTTTCAGTACCCTCTGTTTAAATCTTAAAATTTGGCCTTAATTTCGAACTTTGGAGAAAATACTTACTTCGAAAGGAGAGTAGAGGTCTTTAGCTCCGTTTCTCACCAACAACAAGTCGCGACTGATGCCCATCTCGGGTGTCAGGACGCGTTATGTACTTTTTCGGAGGGTGGCAAGCGTTGAATGTAGGTGGCCTGGTTGGCCTGCCGTGGTGATCTACCCTATAATGTGTCCTGACACCGAAGTAGAGGTCTTTAGCTCCGTTTCTCACCAACAAGTCGCGTCTGATGCCCATCTCCGATGTCAGGACACATTATAATGTACTTTTTTTGGGGGTTGTACACATTGATCGTACATGGTCCACCCCTGTACCATGCGGTTTTTTACCCTAGAGTGAATAAGACCCGGCCAGCGTGATGACAATGGATTGTCTGTGGTTGTTTACCTTTCTCACCAGACGCCAGGTAGGCCTCCAGGCCTGTCAGTCGTCCTGCTTCAGGAACAGTCTCCATTCTTGGCAATCATCAGAGCCTCATCTCATCAACTTCCCGCAAACTAGAGCCTCTCCTCTCTACTCCTCTCTCTATGTTTTGTAGCCATCTCATTTTTGGTCTTCCTACCGGTCTCCTTCCTTCCGGTGTCCATTCCAAAAACCTTATAGGATATCGCTCCTCCTCCATTCTTTTGGTGTGTCCAAACCATCTAAGCTGTCCTCTCTCCACAAAATCTAGTATCCCCCTCCACTCCCAGTTCTCTTCTAATGTCTTCATTTCGTAGCCTATCTAGTCTTGTTACACCTTTTATGAGTCTTAGGGCTTTCATTTCAGCTGCTTGAAGTTGGCTTCTAGTTCTTGATGTTAATGTCCATGATTCATGGCCATAAGTCAATATTGGTCTTAAAATAGAGAGGTATATTATGGTTTTCACTTTGCGAGGTATATTTCTGTCTTTCATTAGTGGGTAGAGCAGATACAGATTGTTACTGAATTTCTGTATTCGGGTAGTTATTTCCAGCTTTGAATCGTTTTGGTCACTAAACTACTCTTAAGTATTTGAAATTTCTACACTGTTTCAATGTCTGACCTTCTAATTCTACATCTACGTTACTTGGTGTTCGTGATAGGTGCATGATCTCTGTCTTATTCTTGTTGATCCGCATTCCATTAGCTGTTAAGATCACGTTCCAGTTGTTGACGTTTTCTTGGAGAGATTCTGCGCTGAGGGCTATCATTGCATGGTCATCTGCATACATAAGGTTGATGGTCATATCTGCAGCTTCATCCTCACCTAGTTCCCTCATACATTTATCTAAGAACAATATAAAAAGAAGTGGCGAAAGGACGCTGCCCTGTCTTACTCCTGATTTTATTTCAAACCAGTCTTCATTCTCTTGATTTGTTTTTACTCTGGATCTGATGTTTTGATAGGTGTTATAAATTGCTCTTATAAGTTTCTCAGGGATTCCATAGTAAGGGTCTTTTAGGGCATCCCATATCATTCTTGGTACTCTATCAAAAGCCTTTTCTAGATCTATAAAAGCAATATATCTGTCCCTGTCCCATTCCCAGCTCTTCTCAAATATCATCTTGAGGGAGAAAATCATATCAGTTGTCCCTCTTCCTGGTCGAAAACCGTTTTGCCATTCACCCAGCTTTGGTTCAACATATCCTCTCAATCTAGTTTCAAGTATTCTTTCATATACTTTAAAAGCATGTGACATTAGGGATATTCCTCTATAATTGCTGCAATTTGTCTTGTCACCTTTCTTATAGATTGGGCATATTAGATCTCTTCTCCAGTCTTCAGGTGGCATTTGCCCATTCCAGAGTATGTCGATTAGCTCTAGTAGCCAGATGACTCCATCCTCCATGTTTTTAAGGAGCTCTGCAGGTATTGTATCCACTCCAGGGGCCTTACCATTTCTCATCCTCGAGAGCATTTTTTAACTCCAGTGTTGTTATGTCAGGTTCTGCATCCCCAACCACATCAAAATCCTACATGCTCTTCAAGGTCATTGTTTCAGTTGTTTAGTAGTGTTTCAAAGTGATGTTTCCATCCTAATTCAATTTCTCGGGGTTCGGTTAAAATTGTCCCATCCATAGGGTCTTTGATTACATAAGTGGGTGGTTGGCTTCCCTTTCTATAGTTTTTGGCAGTGCTATATATGAGTTTTCTGGTACCTTGGAGATCATTTCCCAGATCTTCTCCTATTCTTTCCCATGTTTCTCTTTTTGTTTGAGCTTTTATTCTTTCCGTTTCTCTCAACGCTTCTTTATAGTTAGTGATCTTCCAAATTCAAAGTTTTCATCCATTTTCTGAAGAGTTTCATTTTGTTTGCAACAGCGGCCTTTAGTGTGGGGGTCCACCAAGCAGTTTGTTTTTTCCTTCTACCTCGAACTCTTTTCTTTTGCACTGTATTATTAGCAGCACCCACTACAGCCATTCTAAAGTGTCTCCATTTTTCATTTGGGTCATTGCTCTCCTGTTGCATTTGTTTAGCTCTACTTATTTCGTTTTGATATCTAACTAAGCACTCCTCTTCTCTCATATTCTCTAAAATAAATCTTTCTCTCACTTGGCTTTTAATTGGTTTGGGTTTTGTCATCTTTAATTTAATTAAGGGAAGCCTGTGATCTGAATCGAATGACACAGAGGGGATGCTTTTTACATCTCTGACCATATTTTTGTTATGGAAGTGATTATTTGCCCGACGGTCGGGCAAACAAGCAAACCATTTTCTTATTTTCCCGACCGTGACGTCATCAGAAATCTGGGAACGGGGTCGTATGAAACCGACGCCATGATGAAAATGGATTCGAGAAGTGATGGACGTGTATTTTATGTGGGTCAAAAATTCAAAGATTATGACAAATTCGTGAGAGAAAAAGAAAAACTAGAACATCAAACATTTGCCAAGTATGTTATACGTGACTGCAGAACAATCGGCAAGGCAAACAAAACTGTAGCTAACCCTCAGAACCACTACAAGAATGAGTTCAGATACAGCCGTGCCAGTTTTCAGTGCAAACATGGCGGAGAGCACAGCACTACGAGCACGGGTAAAAGACATAACCAAGGTATTATGACATCCTGTTATATATTTTTCGGTCCTTATTTTTAACCTTATAGACAAGAAAATAGACCAACTCAGTCAGTTGATTATAGTACGAACACTGCACTGTGCATGCAATGCACTGCAGTGTTCGTGTACATTTTGATGTGTGTACACAGTGACAGTACACACAGTACATTCAACATTTAAACTAGGCCTATTAATATGGTCCTATTAATATCCATTAATATTGGTTATGTTGTTGGTAAGGCCTAACTTACTAGGCTAGTTCATGAAATTGAAGTACTGTACAAATGGATTTTCCAGTGTTAATTGACCAATAGTTCATCGGTACGTAAGAATACCGAAAACCACATAAAAGCAACCGAAAACCACCTTATAAGTTATTAATACTTAATTTGAAAGCAAGAATGCTTTTTACATACATTACTGGTCAAATTTGTTTAATTATATGTGTATTACGTCGTTTATAGGACTCGGAAAGTCGGTTTGTCTTAGCAGAACTAGTCCCACGTTGGCCGAGTGGACTTCGCTCTCGGCTGCTAATTCGGTGGTCCGAGTTAGATTCTCGGCCCGGTCAACGCGGAACCAGAGAAATTTATTTCTGGTGATAGAAATGCCTTTCTCGATATAATGTGGTTCGGATTCCACAATAAGCTGTAGGTCCCGTTGCTAGGTAATCAGTTGATTCCTAGTCACGTAAAATATATCTAATCCTTCGGGCCAGCCCTAGGAGAGCTGTTAATCAGCTCAGTGGTCTGGTAAAACTAAGATATACTTACTTAGCAGAACTAATCCATGGCGCGGTGCTGACGCCGTTAGGGCATTAACACTAGAGTCACCACTCCATTTCCAGTCAGAAGTACTAGAAATACACAGACATTTAAATCAATTTAACTCGGTCAAACGTAATTGTTTTTTGGTCGTTTATAATGCAATTGCAAATTGACGCTTTTTAGTATTGCATACATGCAATACAAAATTCCAATACTTTTTACTACCCAGTAGCAAGTGAAATATTCAACATTAAAAAACATCTTGGATGAACCAATCACAAATTATTTTCTATGGTGACAATGCTGCGCACACCGCAAGTTGCATGGCAACATCACAAAATGACAGACTCTCGAAGAGGGTACCAGGCTAAAAGCCCTTACCTGCGCAGAGCCATCTATTATACTGCCAGCTCCCCATTGATCTTGTAACAGCTGTTAAAATGATATTTTTTTCTTCAGAACATTCAAGATGAACTGCCCCAGCGGCTTCCTTCTGACCGCGAATAGGAAAGAAGACTACCTGGTTGTGAGCAAGGCTGATTTCACCCACAACCACGAAACAAGCCGGTCAACCTTCCTAATGTACCCTCAAATGCAGCGCCTGGAAAACTAACACGATGTGGGAAGATTAATGTTCAAGATGTCGGTACCACCAAAGGTTTTTCGAGATACGCTAGCCCAGGTATCAGGAAAAATGTTGACACCTGTAGACATTAACAACCTTAAACAAAAATTCCGAATGGAAGATAGCAATGGCGCTACTGATGTGACACTTTATTACGAACTTGTGTGATCACACTAGATAGAGGCTACCCTGCCTTTAATAAGTGTTGAAATAACAGAGTATAAAAATAATATGCTGCCATTGTTTGGTAATAAGATATAAAAATCCTAACTTGTGTTAGCAAACTAGAATAGAGGCTACCCTACCTTTAAAGCCCATAATTTTTCAACAAGACAAATATGAGGCTTCCCCCTTACGTTAGTGTGCCTGGCCATAGGGGGCCTAGATGTTCCATGAGTTTATAACAAAGGCTTTGGAAATAATTCGCGCACAGATACTAGTATAGCCCATTTTTTAGCCTAAAAAAGCTACAAAAAATTTGACGGTTGCCTTTTTACAATATGCCATGACGAACAGGCTAACAACAGTCCACAAACGACAGTCGGGAAAATAAGAAGTTCCCACGACCGTCGTTAGAATAAGCAATATTCGCACTGTTTACACAACGTCGTTAGAATAACAACCCAATTGTACTGTTTAGACGACGGTCGGGAAAATAATTCCAGCGCACTGTTTACCGGACCGTCGGGAGAACAAGAAAATGTGCTTATTGTTTGCCCGACGGTCGGGTAAATATCACCAGCCTTTTGTTATTTGTTATTGCCATATCAATCATTGATTTTTCAGTATATGCTCCTAAAGCAGAGTTCCATCGGTACCACGTCCACTTGTGGCTGTCTCTATGATTACAGAAAGAGTTCATAATGGACATCTGGTTTAGTATGCAAAAATCAATTATGTTTTCTCCTTCTCTATTTCTGTCTCCAATGCTAAATGCTCCTAATATGCTCTCTATGCCTGTCCTGTCTTGCCCAATATGTCCATTCATATCTCCAATTATTAATGTATTCTCTACATATGGGACAGAATCTTTTACTTCTTGTAGATGTCTGTAGAATTCTTCCTTTTCTTCTTGAGGGCGGCCCTGCTGTGGTGCATACACCTGAATTATGCTGGCTTGAAATGTTCCTAACTTTAAGGACATGCTAATAATCCTATCACATTTGAATTCTAGATGACTAATTTTTCCAGCTAGCTCTTCACTCACAATAAAACCTACTCCGTGTCGTGCGGTTCTTCCACCTTTGTAAAATAATTGGTAATTGTTATGCAATAATTTTGTTCCTTCTCCTGGTAAACGGGTTTCACACAACCCCAAAATGTCTATTTTTCTTTCCTCCATCATCATGATTACCTCCTCCTCCTTACCTCTCAAAGTACTTAGATTAATTGTTCCTAATCTCAAAGATTTATTTCCCTGTCCATGTCCAATAACATTCCGAGTCAGGATGTGCCCGGGCATCCTTTGATCAATGGGTCTGTCCTGAAGTAAGTCGTTTACCCTAACCTATTTTATAATTTGGGAGAACACTTCAAAAGGAAAGTAGAAGCCTCGAGTGTGGCTTCCCCAGACGATGGCTTGTGACAGTATCTCCGGCGCCAGGAAGTACTTTTTCTGGAAGGTGGGTCAACAAGCGGGTAAGATGGACGCGGGTAGTCCATTCGATTGCTTACCCTAGGAAACTGGAATGCCCTAAGAAATAACCGATGCAGCGATATTACTTACATCAGCCAAATTCTGGGTAGATCTAGGGTGCTTATCCGCGGCCGCCCAGACTATGGCAGTTGCTGTTTATCTATGCAATTTTACCTACTCTAGAATTTTAAGTAAAATTTATTCAGACGAAAGTAATAGCTATATCCCCCAGGGGACAGTACTAAACAAGGCAAAATACATTGGAGGCCCCAATCCCTAGTGGATGTCATATCCGCGGTTACATTCCTTTCAGTACGTGCGGACTGCTTCTGTAGAAATACTGTTCTGCTGTTTCTTGAAATAATTAAGGGGGTCCAGGGGAAGTAAAGGCCCTGGGTAAGTCAGGGCATGACGCCCAAGGAAAGGTAAAATCTTAATGTGATCATCATATGGAGAGGAAATTGTAGGTATTTCTACAGAAGCAATCCGCGGTGGCCTAGACTGGCAATTGACGTTTTCCTATGTTATTTTACCTACTGAACAAGAATTTAAAGTAATATTCATTCGGACGACTGTAATTAACCCCCAGGGGCCAGTACTAAAAGCGGCGAAATACATTGGACGCCCCAATCCCTAGTGGATGTCGTATCTGCGGTTACGTTCCTTGCAGTTCGTGCAGAACTATTCTTTAGAATTACCCTGCAAGAAACGTAACCGCGGATACAACATCTACCAGGGATTAGGGCGTCCAATGAATTTCGCCGTGTTTAGTACTGGCCCCTAGGGGTTAATTACAGTCGTCCGAATAAATATTACTTTAAATTCTAGTTCAGTAGGTAAAACTGCATAGAAAAACCGCAACTGCCATAGTCTAGGCCGCCGCGGATAGGTACCCTAGATCTACCAAATTGTATCTATGGGTATTTCTCAACACAGGCCTAAGGTAGATAGGATAATTCTCACATGACAGACCATAAATCAAGGAAATGGTTGACCTTCAGTTGCATAAGCATACCAAAAAAGTTATTCTCAGATATTTTTTCCAGCGAAAATCGATCGTCCCCGGGTCTGTAGTGGCTCAGGGTTACCATTCTTGCCAATACCTATTACCCACAATAATGGCTCAACTTACCCTGGAACTGGGTGGTCCGCATGTTTGCTAGAATTTTGGGAATGGTCTAACCAGAATCCCCAATAAGGGTAGGCAAAGACCGCGGTAACTTAGGCTATTTATCTACGCATACGAGGCCATTCTAACTGACCTACTTAGCTAAACCTAACTTCCCATTAAAAAATAAAAAAAAAACATACACGAACAATTTTCAAACACCGGACACTTAAAAGTTCCACAGAAAAGTAAACAATAGCTTAATAAACAATCATGTGTATAGCGATAAATGTTTTTATGAAGGTCGACTGTTGTATCTTACTAGGCTAAACCCTAAGCTGAACTTCAGACTACCACTACCATCCAAATTAGCTAAATGCTTTGATTTACTAGACTACATGCTGACCTAATTGATTTGATGGATAAAACACAGCTTTTTCCGATTAAAGACCTACGTGGAGACAGTTCTTCAATGGCCGGTTGTCCCTCTGACGACGTAGTCACATGGCAAGGCCAAAATAGATCGACATTTCCAAGAAATTTTGTCAACCCTGACGTATTTCGATAGAGCAATTCTTCCTAACAACTAAAAGGGAAGAATGACCTCCTACAGTAATTGTGAAAATCAAGAAAAACTGCCTTAAACGGACGTTTAATCTTACCTCTCACGGAACCGTCTTTGTTTGCTGTGGCTCCGACTTGATATGGCTGGGGGTAAATTTAAATGGCTGAGGAAGGACGACGCTCATTGGTCCGTTTAAATGTGATGGTTCCAAATATTTATTTCATTTGCCCTTTCTTCTTCCTCGCATTACTCAAACAGATGATTGATATATATTCTATTTTATGAATTCCCCGTGTATATTTCATTATTATTTATACAATGTCAAAAATAATCGAATACAATACGAAATAAAATCGTTTTTAAAGGTGATTGTTCGTCTCTACACGAAACAGCTGATTCGTGATTGGTCGATATTCTTGTACGCCATGTTTAAACTGCACCTGCTTTTTAATTCGAACTCAAACTTCACATTTTTAAATTTTTGGAGTGTAATATAAGCATTAAGACGCAACAATCGTTTTTTTTTTTAGTTTATGGCGGTATATTCTTTGCAGGCTTTTCATGAAGTACATTTTAAAAATTAACCCTTGTGTGAATTCGTTAACGCTGACGTAATACCTGAAAATTTTGTTATAACCAAATAATAACGTTACTACACATATTTATATAAATAAAAATTCTATTACCTCTGATGCACATGAAACTATATATCTGCGAGTAGGTACTGCTGGTCTCAAGACTGAAAGAATGATCAACAGTAAGCTTTTTCCTTTGAAAATTACATTCAATGAAAAATATTGGAAAAAACGTAAACTATGGAACAAGTTTGAAAGTCCCCCCCACCCCCACCTTAGATTTCTCGTTACCATTCAGAAGTATCTGATTATTCTTATATAAATATTCATAAGTCAGTTATAGTTAGAATGCGAACGAATCTTATCTTACAACATATCGTTTTTCCTTGCTTATGATTTAATAATAAAATGGGCAACATGAATTGGTTCAATTTAGCAATCGCGTAAAGGAAATTTTGTTGAAACTTCAACTGAATTGCAGATTGTTTCTACCTATGAAATTGTTCTAGTTGCTTTACAGACAGCATATATATATATATATATATATATAGATATAATATATATATATATATACAATATATATTTTAAAATATATATGCAGGCGACTCTTCATATTCTATGGAGCATGTAATCTATGGAATAAAAGTTATGATTGGGGCCTGAGTGAGCAGCACTGTCGTCACAGGACAGTGAGGCCCTGGTGTGTGTGCGTGTGCGTGTGTGTGTTATAGTAACGACGCTCTTTAAATTTAGTTGGAGGACGTTACTCCGCCACTTCTACGGTGTGTGTGTACACACACACACACACACACACACACACACACACATATATATATATTATATATAATATATATCTATATATATATATACATATCATATATACACAAAATGTAGCACAAAATAACACGTGCTTGGGAATATCCTTAAATCCACGGTAAAAAGGTGAGTGAAAAACTGGGAACTTGGAACAAGTACGTTCTTTCGTAGTATAGATTATATTGAAAATGTGGAATATACTACGAAAGAACTACTTGTTCCAAATCCCACGTTTTTCACTCACTTTCTATTGTGGATTGAAGATATATATATATATATATATATATATATATATATATATATATATATATATATGATCCTGTGGTAGGGGTGTAAGAATACTACCACCGTAGGTCCTGCTTGTCGTAAAAGGCGATTAAAAGGACTGCTGCTGACTTGCAGTCTTAGGGTTGTTTACACTTTACCGGGCCAGTTGCTCCCTACTTTGTTTGTTGTTGTTTTGGTATCGCGACACCCAAATCCATCCGCCACGGTAAGTAGCCTTACTGTAACCCCTGTGGTTAGCGCGCGCAGCGCAACATTACCTCTTGCCAGAACATGCCGTGCCTGCCAAGAATCTTTAAATATGCGGATAAGGCGCGAAGCGCCGTTCCGCCACGGCCTTACTGACAGCACACATAAATCGATCGTCGCGGATATGAAGTAGCTCCCTACTTTGTTTGTTGTTGTTTTGGTATCGCCGCCATATTGGTTTTGGTGTTCTTCCGCCGATTTTGGTCGGCGGTCGAGTGGGCCCGCTAATCTGTAAGTGCTCCCAGTCTTACTTTTCGGTAAGAGGCTAGGGCCGGCCAATAGCTGTGGAAACCTGCTTGGCAGTCGTAATGTTTAGTAAAAGGCCAGGTCCACTGCCAATAACTGTGGAAAATTCTGCCTTGCATTCGTACTTTTTTTTAATAAAAGGTTAGGCCCACTGCCAATAACTGTGGAAATTGCTGCTTGGCAGTCGTACTGTTTAGTAAAAGTCTAGGCCCACTGTCAATAACTGTGGAAACTGCTGCATTGCTTTCGTACTTTTTAGAGGCTATAGGCCCACTGCCAGTAACTGTGGAAACTGCTACCTGGCAGTCATACTTTTTAGTAAAAGGCAAGGCCCACCACCAATAACTGTGGAAACTGCTGCCTTGCTTTCGTACTTTTTAGTAAAAGCCTAGGCCTACAGCCAATAACTGTGGAAACTGCTGCCTTGCAATGTACTTTTTAATAAAAGGCTAGGCCCACTATCAAGAACTGTGGAAACTGCTGCCTTGCAGTCGTACTTATTAATAAAAGGCTAGGCCCACTGTCAAGAACTGTGGAAACTGTTGCCTTGCAGTCGTATTTTTAGTAATATGCTAGACCCATTGCCAATAACTGTGGTTGATGACAGCAAGGGCATGTGGTCGTAAAAACCCCCTTTGCCAAACAATAAACAATTCCTGATGATACCTTGACAGAAGGAAGTGGAGAAGGCGCATCAGATAACCGACACCTTAGTGTAGGGAAAACGGTGGGAAAGAATATATATATATGTATATATATATATATATATATATATATATATATATATTATTAAGTATTGGACAGCCTTGTAGTCCGAAACATAAGGGAAAATGAGAGGAAATAATGGTTGTAAAAGGACGGGTCAAGGTCGCCAGTGAAAACTCAGCCGATTACTCTAATTTACATTTATTTACAAGCAACATTGAATGGCCTGGGATGAAAGCAATGCATGTAGCCACGTGGGCAGAGAGTTGTATACTGTTTGGAATACTCTTGGCATGCCCAATATGAAAAACTGGCCAAAATCAAATACTAATTCAATGCTAGTTTCCAAAATTGATGGTCTCTAGCGGTAAGGAAGCGCTTGCGTGTGAGGAGACAGCACGTGACTCAGCAAATGTGGAAATTAGTCCCAGATGAGACACAACATAAAATAAGAACTTCTTGCACTATATTTCAGCTACATTGTCAGTCACTTTTCTCTAACACCCACTAAGGGAGGAACTCTAGTGTTTAAATGAAATATTCAATGAAGACTTAATCTTGGACAGGTCACAGGGGGCAACACATGCCCCGATGATGGACAAAGGGATTTCAGTAGAGAAGTGCTAAAAGGGAGATTTGAAATGGAAATAGCAAGATTCGTCTTGGAGGAATAGGGCTGGTTGGATTTTACACTTCCGAGACATACCTTTAATCCTTAGAGGCTTGAACATGTGTCGTGATATCTGAAAGGGGGCTCCACCCAGCGTTGACGTCAGAGAGAGAGAGAGGGCACATCTGCACAAATGAAGTAGCTAGCGTGGACTGAGGACAGACCAGGGCATTTCCAAGTGGCCTGGGATTCACACACAGCCTATGGCATTGTCTAGAAAGATGCAAAAACACAGCCAGCAGATTTGTGGGAAAAGAGGTCTTAAGCTAGGAATTCCTAAAGCCCAACTCGAAGCCTATATAACCCCTGCGACCTGCCTTTATTACTCTAAAATCTAGGCCTATCATTAACGGCTTATTGTCTCCCAGACCGGACATGCCAATCCCAACCCCCCAGTCATAAATGTGGGGGCAAAATGGCTGCCCTTCTTGCAAATATTAAAAATTACTGATAATGGGAAGACGAGCCGATCAAAATCCATAAATATATATATATATATATATATATATATATATATATATATATATATATATATATATAGTGTGTGTGCTCTAATTAGCAAAACAGTTCAAGATTTACTGGTCTCGCACGATAAAATTTATCATATCTAGATGGATGTGACTCAAAGAAAACCAGAAGTAACGAGACAGAGTAAACAGAAATGGAAGAACTAATATTAGATGGGGGAGAGGATTATTGTGGATGAATTTATGCATGTATGTATGTATATATATATATATATATATATATATATATATATATATATATATATATATTATATATATATAGCCTTTCTCACTCATGTTTTGTTTTTATTTTAAAGTGTTGAATTATTTATAGCTGATTTTTTTATTGGTAATAATTTGTACTTTTAACTTTTAATTTATCAAGTAAAATTTTAATTATTGCAGACTGATGATGTGTAGAAGCAACATGAAACGTTTCTCATATAAATAAAGCATGCTTCTTAGACTGTTGTCTTCCTGGGACTCCTGAATGTATATATACGTAGTATATATATATATATATATTATATATATATATATATATATATATGTATAACTGAATCACGAAAGTTTGGAACGTGATAAATGCATGGCTAAAGGTATAAGCCACGAAGAAAAGATAAACAACGGAGTTTCTGTAAGATCTTTCGACTTAACGTTGAGTCGAAAGAACTTGCAGAAACTCCGTTGTTTATCTTTACTTCGTGGCTTATACCTTATATATATATATATATATATAATATATATATATATATATATATATATATATATATATGTGTGTGTAGTGTGTGGTGTGTGAACAATGACATCCAGCATAAGTTATTCAGAAATGGACTTTACTGAAAGACTAGAAATGGCAAATAGGTCAGCATATGGCTTACAAACAGCATGTCAGTTTTGTGCAGTCTGGGCTTTTATATTTATTGTATTGGCCTCCGGACTCAGTATATGCGAGGCCAGATAGTAAGTCACATGAAATCAAGCTTCAACGTGACCCATTACAATGGCACCTGAGTGAAGAAGAGTGAACCAAGTTTTATTAATACAGTACTCTTTTATCTGTGTATGGGATCAGCGCCAGTGTAAAAACTGTGAAAGCTTGTTTTTTTTTTTCTTAACTCCTAGTATTGCTTGAAAAACAGCAATTACTTTTTAAACAATTACCTCTAGTCACAGATGACGTCGATTCCTCAGGCTTATTACGATGACTCTTCGCCATTAAGCTTCGCTCTCTCATCATCAGTCTGCTGTGATGAACTTTATTAGTTGTCCTGGAAAATGAGAACAGATATAACCTCACTCACAGCTTCTAATATTGCGGCTATACGTTATGTCAGTTTTCTTAACACGACTGAAGGAAGGGCACACTCTTACCAATCAGTTCACTGGGAGATAACTCGCACCAGGGTTTGGTCAGGACTGGAAAGGTTATCAGGCAGTATAAATGGTCGTTACCATTGGTCTTTCACCTGGTCATGTTAACCAACATGGGAATCTGGTCAATGCTTTGATGAGGGATCAACAGCCAGCATCAGAAACCGCTGGCACGCAAACTCTGGTGACCACCTGTTGAGAGCAAAATCAATGCTTCAGAGCTTATAAATTAAAATAAACCCCAGAAGTCTGGTGTGAGGGATTATAACTATTTTGAATGATCTTTCGTCAATTTTGGTTATTAAAGAGATTACTTAAACCATATTTACATGTATGCATATTTGGTATTTGCATCACTTGATTCATGAGATTGCTGAGTATAGCTAAAAGTCTTGAATGAATTTACTCTTACCTGTTATCAACAGGTAATGAAATAAAGCCCTCTAACTAGTTGAATAAAAGGGATGAGGGACGGGGATATTACTTCAAAAGTCAAGGAGCAACAATAGCCATTCAAGTGCAAGCTGTTTTCAATACATTATCAGTTGGCACTTGCACCAAACTGTAAGGTGTCCGTTGCAGGTTTTGACAATGTGCAGTTGTTTAAAAGGCAGGCTTATTAATCTTGGAAAGAGACCCCTTTCATAAGCGTAAAAAATGATAAAAATAGCTTTGTAGTATTTCTTCAAGAAAAAAATTCAACCACACATATCCAAAAGCCCTCACGTGGTAGTTCCGGCTATCACTTCTAAATCATCAATCCGTTCTTATCTGATAAGTTTGGGCTGAACTGAGGCCTTTCTCTCCCACATACGATCAGTTAAATTTCCATTCAGGACTAATCAGTCTGACCTCCCCAAGGCCTTAAGGCCTGTCTACACTAGGAAACATTGTTTGCAAACAATGTTTCCTGTCCAGACCTCATTTGTCTTCAGGATGCTTGTCGGTGCAGTTTAGAAAAAGGAGCGTGCCATGCTGACTTACTTCTGGCGGAATTGAATATATATATATATATATATATATATATATATATATATATCATATATATAGATATATATATATATAAAGGGGCGTTCCTCGACATTTTGGGGCCCCTCTTATGGGGGAAGAGGCTAGGGAAGCGAGCCAAAGCAAGTGTGGCGTTTGGAGTAGGGGGGGGTTGTTGCTTTAAGCCCCCGGGGAATTTTTTAGAATATGAGCAATTGTAGGATCATTTTAAAGGCACTTGACAATGCAAATTTCAGAAATTTTATTTGTTAAAACTAGGTGTACATTGAATAATTGAAGATCCACTTCATCCACTTAAACACAATGATAGATGGTAAAAATGAGGATAACACCAATACACTCTGATGGCCAGACTCATTGAATTATTTGAATGTGCATTATTTTTCCTTGACTAAATATATTGTCACGCGCTATTTAGTAACATTTAAGCATATATATATATATATATATATATATATATATATATATATATATATATATGTATGTATGTATATATAAATGTTTGTGTGTGCGTGTATACAAATACACATAGAAACACAAATCTTTCCTATTATGGATGGGAAACAACTTTGCGGTAAAAAGTGTTCGCAAACATGTTTCCGAGTGTGGCCAGGCCTATGAAGCCGCAATAACAGCCACTCGCAAAGCAGCAACAACTTCAACAAGAACTGCTGACGCAAAAAGTTTTCGAAATTATTGACGATTTTTACAGATGTAAGACTATACAAATCATTGGGAAACATTAATCTGTAACAGGTGGAATAATAAGACACATTTTAAAATAATGCATATTTCTCCTAGGAAGTATACTACTAACTGAGACGTTTCCTACGGTCCTTCCGCTGTTCCTGCCCGCGAACGGCCGTATACTGAATGAGAAAGCAAACGAATCGCGCAGGTAAGCCATGGGTATCATGACCACTTTTTGCCAGCCTACCAATGCCATTGTTTACTCCAGTCCAGTTAAGTATAGTTTACATAGGACGGCAGTACGAAGTCGGGTGGATGACGTGGGTTTCCTCTTATATAAAAAGCTTTCGTATGTGTACCTAATTAAAATACAAATTACTTTTTAAATTTGTCATTTTTTCCTAATGGGATACAAACTCTGCTTTTCATTTAAGGACACTCAATTTTAACGGGGGAGATCACGCTGACTACTGCAACGTTTAAGTGGCGGTTTCTCCTAAAGGCAGTCCTTGTATCTGGTGACCTCCTACCTTCTTTGGGTGAAACTTTACCCCTACCCCCTGTAGGCTTTACTTAAAGTTCTTTGCAGCGTCCCTTCGGCCCCTAGCCACCACCTCTTTCGTTACTTTTACTGTATCTTCTTTTATATTCTTCTTCCATCTCCTAAAAGTTGATTCATAGTGTAACTGTGAGGTTTTCCTCCTGGTACACCTTTCAAACTTTTACTCTCAATTTCCATTTCAGTGCTGAATGACATAAGTCCTACGGCTTGGTCTTTGGCCCAAATTCCACGTTCAATTCAATTCTTACCCCTGCTCCAATACCCTCCAACAGACTGATACCCCTCCTGTTGATAGTAGACTTTCTTGTGACTTGTAGGGAAAACTTCTTCCACTGGTACTTGGATTCCCGTCGGCCTTATGACCCAGGGGTTTGTTCGGGTTGCTACAGTTATGGAAATAGCTAGTGATGTACTTGCATCAACACTCACCTTGCCCTGCGTAGGTCTCCATCTTTCTTGGTGTGTGGGCTCTTCGATTCCCCCGCCAACCCCGCCCATGACCACTAGGAAAGTGGAGTGCCATTTTGTCCCAGTCAGACCTTTAGAGGTATATTTCCATGTCCTTCAGTCCCATGACTTGCTGGGCTGCTGCCACCAGCCTAAGAGTAAATGCTTCAAGAAACTTGTGGACAACATCCGAAGTAGAATACTGAGAAAGTAGTCTGTCTCTTCTCATTACCTGCAGGAGAGAGAGATTCTTTGGAAAGCAACTGAGGGGCCTATGGCCCTGATGTCATTGAGCTTCAACTTCATCCAGCAGGCTCGCCCTCACTTGGTTAGTGTTGTATGACCTTGTTATCACTCCTCTTATCTAGAAAGAGGTGGTATTCCTTGAGACATTCTTTTTCTTTCCAGTGCTCCTGAACAGCTTTCTGCATGCTGGCCTCTGGGTTTCCATTATTTTAATGTAATGCAGGAAACATCAGCATTCATTTCTTTCTCAGATTTGGGACTGCTGGATGCATCTAGTGTTGAACTCAGGCACAAATGAGAGGGATAGTGTCTTCCAGCCTTCTAGGTACAACAGGCAATCAATCTCCCCTATCCTCTTGAATGAGGCTAAGGCCAGCAGGAAAATTGTGATAAGTGTAAGCCTCTATCTGGCGGTTTCTTCAATGGCTCAGAGGGTGATGCCCCTTAGGCTTATCAAGACTCTTGATACTTCCCACTCAGGGTCTCACTTCCCTTGGTGAGCAGGACTTGTGTAAGGGATGGCCTTTCACTGCTGAAAATGAGAGGCCCTTCTTCTGTCTCAGGTAGATGAGGAAGTTAGCTACTCACTGAAAAAAAGGTTTCAAGTGGAGAGTAACCCCTTCAACAAAAGCACTCACAGAAGATGGTCTACTTTTCCATGGTATACTACATTGATCGATAATTGTCATAACATTTCCTTGTGTAAGCACCCATTATTCTACACCCCTGTGACCAATCTGTAGCGTAACACCAGCAGAAAGGATCGTGTTCAGTATTTTGTCCAAGCATTCCCTGATTCCAACCACATGTTTGTAGCCTGTGTATTTATGCCAAAATGCAATTTACTTGCAGATACCCAACCATGTCGTTGTGGGAAGTGGACTCTTGTGATGTGTGTCTCTGGGATTCATCAAACCTCCCCTGTTTTATTTCCATCAGGATCGGGTATTAGTGGCCACCCAGTCTATAGCAACAAGTCCATATCGCTATTTTCATTGGTATTATTTACTAAAATAGTGTAAATATATGTAATAAAGATAAACCTCCGAGTTTTCCTAATGTCCTACATTCTGAAATAGGCCATAAGCCATAATCTTGCAATTCATTATTTGTGTTATGGTTCTTGTAAGCCATTTTGCCTTTAAATAATCACAACTCAGATTTTGTTGCACTTGAAGGAACCATAAACTATATATATATATATACTATATATTATTATATATAATATAATATCTATATATATATATATATATATATATATACCATATTCCAGTTTATTCAATTGACAGTTATCAAGTTACAATGCTATGAGATTGCCATCTACTGTATCCTAAGGTAGAAGAGGACATTGTGGAGAACTGTGTATCTCGTGAGGGAGGATACTACCTATAAATGGTGAATAAGCCTTACTTCCTTGTGGCCAACAGCAATCTTTTTAATGCGGTAATTTTAATTTTTTGGGGAGACATTGAGCTGAATCGTTCCGGTAACACACTAGTAACACTTTTCACAACGGGAACACTTAAACATTTAAACAGCACTAGGGAAGGAAATTACAGCATCACAGAACGAAAGGGGGAAGTATGCTACATTGTTACAATGCCTGGGAGTGACGCTTAGTGGATACAAAGAACCATAAGTTCCTTGTAGCAATGTGCGTCCAGTAGGCTGCGTTACACTAGCCAATGTACCGATTTGGTTACTAAGTAGCGTGGTTGCATGACCAACCTCATCAAGAGTTTGTCTTACTCTGCTTTCGACACCTGATTCCAACTTGGTGAGGTTTGTGACATATAATGTGCGGAGCTGCTGTACATCATCTCAAAAAGAGTAACTAGGAGGTTCTCATATATAGTTATGTGGTGTGACTCCAAGAGGTTACCATGAGCACGAGCCAAGGAGTCGGAGAGGAGAATGAGAACAGAGTGAATTTGGGTTTCAGTGGTGGCTGTCATTTTGTACAGTGGGCGGGTGATCAACTAAACACGTTTCAATTAAAATGACGCTGCCTTTTTCCTGTTACTTGAAAGGGAACCTAAGCTTTCATTCTCTCCGACCTAGCGTGCCCGCTCGCCTTAGATTAATCACATAATATGATTGTTGCAATCAACCTTACTTTCTCTACAAAGACCATAAGTTAATCCCAGATTTCTTTGGCTGGGTCCTCGGCTAGATCATTCCCTCCTTAACTAATGACTGAGAGATCATACCCACAGTTTCACAACAGCAGTTCAGTTGCCTTGAGACTACTCTAAATACCATTATCCATCCACTACCCGTTGATCAAAAGCCGATTGCTTAGGCCCAATCCGGTTTGAAGGACCAGTTTTTGTCGTGAAAATCCCCACAACTGGGGTTAACCAGTGGCCAGATGTTGGTGTTAGGGCCTACCTTAAAGGACAGCTCTCAGTCTATCATGAAGGACGAGTAAGCTAGGCTCCATTGAACTTTACAAAATTTTATTATACAAATACAAAATCTAAACTCACACAATTAAGACAAAACCCTGTTCCCAATAGAATACCTTCACATTATGGTAGGCCACGTGGCCCACAAGAAGTTCACAGAATACTTTGGCATAAGGCCAGAAAAAACATGGTAATTTACTTAACTGACAGTTGTCAGGGGTCAGGGCATTACATCTCATCACACTCAATTACGATACATGGTTGAAACACTATAGTACAATCACATACTAGTCAAATTAATTAATGTAGATGCATGGAGGCGAATTATCTAACTGATGACCAGGGAGAGAAACATAATTATATTTCCCACCTCTGAGAGCTTTAGTGGAGGAAGGAAGCCTTCCCATACACTTGGCGTGATCTGCGCTACAGTTAGGCCTTTTCTATTACTCTAGATTTAATCACTGGTCCTGATAGAACATTGCTAATACAATTAACATGTTGAAATAACATACAGATGAGTCTTCCAAGACCCGGACCTATACAGCTTCCAAACAGAGATAAGCTTGTTCATATTTACAAAGAACCATTGTCCGTTTGCCATCAGTCATGCTTTCTAGAATTTCCGAGTCGGGAACGCAGCAGATTTAAGTCGAGGAAAGACTGTGCATTCGTCTTTCCACAACAATCAGTATCAACTCACCACCCTTGTTAACCGTGCGGGTTAAGGCCATAGAGCATCAATCACTGGAGTGGCAATCTCCCTGCCGAGCGTGTGACCTTGGGCGGCCATATTGAAAGGTCTCAGTCTAGTTCACATTACTATACTTTATTGCTAATATTATTTTTACTGTCATTATTTTTATCTATTTTACTATTGTTATTTTTATTGTAGTTGTTGCTGGTATTATTATTACTTTCATTATCATTATGATTATAATTATTATTATCATTATTGTTGCTAGTATTATTATTATTATCCTCATTATGATGATGATGATGATTATTATTATTATTACTAATGGACCCAATTTCACAGAGAAAAATTAGCTTACAAAAACAGGTTGGCCTCAACTCCAGCCATTATAATCAAGCATCTTTTCTTGCATCTAAGCAATGCTTAGCATAAATGGTTCCTGTGAATTACAGGACTTCCTTAGCATACATCACTAAAAACTTAACTAAACAGTAATGTACAATCTCTAAACATTAATATTCACAATACAGTTACACTCACTAAACACTCACACTTACTATACACTCACTAAACACACTATACACTCACTAATCACTCACTTTAACACACGCTTGCACTCAATAACACTAAATACTCACTGAATACTCAATACTCACTGGGCACTCACTATATGCTAAACGCTCACTAAACACTCACTAAATACTCACTGTACCCAAAACACTCAGTAAACATTCACGAAACCCTAAAAATCCATTAAACACTAAACATTCACGAAGTACTCAATAAACACTCACTAAGCACTCACTATACACTAAACACTCACTAAACCCTAAACACTCATTAAACAATAAATACTAGCTAAACCCTAAATGCTCATTAACCCGTACAGATTCATTAAACATTCACTAAACATTTACACACTAAATATTCACTAAACACAAACATTCACAAGACATTCATTAAACACTCACTAAGCATTTGCTGAATACTTACTAAACATCCACTAAACACAAACATTTGCAAACCATTCACTAAACACTCGCTAAACATTAACTAAATACTTATACACTATTCACTGAATACTTATAAACTAAACACTAATATTCACTGAACCCAAAACACTCACTGAACACACTAAACATTCACTAAACCCTAAACATTCACTGCATACTTACACACTAAACATTCACTAAACTCTAAACACTCACTAACCATTCATTGAATACTTACACACTAAACATTTGCTAAACCCTATCATTCACAAAACATTGACTAAATCCAAAACACATACTGAATACTTCTTACACAGTAAACATTCACTAAATACTTATATACATACTAAACATTCACTAAACACTAACATGCACTAAACCTTCACTAAAGCCTAAACATTCACTAAACCCTGTACATTCACTGAATACTTACACTTGAAACATTCACTAAACACTATCATTCACGACTTTCACAAAAGTCACCAAACATTCACTGTATACTTGCACACTAAACATTCACTAACATTCACAAAACATTCACTACAACACTAAGGACTCATTAAACATTCACCGAATACTTACACAATAAATATTCGCTAACATTCACAAAACTTTCACTAAACCCTAAACACTCAGTAAACATTCACTGAATACTTACCTGCTAAACATTCACAAAACCTTAAACTAAACATTCACTAAACACTCATAAACATTCTCTCAACACTTATTCATTAAACCATAAACATTCGTTAAACACTTACTCATTAAACATTAACGATCAAAAAAAATTTGCAGCACCTTCCTGGTGGATGACCACTGAACTACATATTACTACACTCTGTTTTTTTCCATCTGTCCATCCGCCTTGGTGGTCGCGCATGGTAACACTGCGTCCCGGGCTTTAAATAGTTACGCTATGTGTAAGTTTTAGGTAAATAAAAAGACATCTTGGTGTAAATTTGCAACTGAAAAGTGTTTTAATAATTTACAGTATGCGAATTACACCGTTAATATTCGAAATAGGATATTATTTAAAGGCCGGGACGCAGTGTTACCATGCGTAAACACCACAGGCGGATGGACAGATGGAAAAAAACAGAGTATAGTAAGGAGATCGCAACTCCAGGTATCTATAATACCCTCTATGTTTAAGGCACGTCACTGCAGTCCTCCTGCGTTCTGGTCTTCTGCTGGTTCAATCCCACGAGACGTTGAACTCATTATTAACTAAAAAAAATTCCCCTTCGGGTAACGTATATGAAAATATATTATTTCCGAGGTAGAACGAACTGGATATTAAAGGACATTTGTAGCTTTATATATATATATATATATATATATATATATATATATATATATATGTATATATATATATATATATATATATATATATATATATATATAGAGAGAGAGAGAGAGAGAGAGAGAGAGAGAGAGAGAGAGAGAGAGAGAGAGAGAGAGAGAGAGAGAGTTTCCATGATTATTTTCATGGTAACCTTGAAATGTAAATTAATTTTCGAAATCCAGCGGGTAAAGACTTCGCTCTGTCCATATATCCTTAGCGGAAGAAGTGATGCTAATGCAAAAGTCAACGGAAATTTAGGCCTGTTCTTTGCAGCCCCAACTCCCTGTGCTCTTATAGAAATTCAGACTTAAAACCTTCTCTCCATATTTCCTTTAAGTAATCAAATAAAGAAGTAGGCGACCTATATTTCGTGACATTTGGGTCACACTACTCCCATACCTGCATGTTTATTTAAGAAGAAAAGAGGAAGTAAAGCTTAAGAGAACAGAGATGAGAATGCTGAGGTGGATTATGGGAATATCGCTGCTTGAGAGATGGGAAAATGATGAAATAAGAAGGGTAGGCTTAGTAAAGATGACAGAGGTGATAGGAGTCACAACTGAGATGTTATGGGCATGTATTGAGGATGGATAACGAGGAGAGGGTGAAGTGGGCTTGGGAGGAACCTGCTAGAGGAAGAAGATCGATAGGAGACAGAGAATTAGACGGCGAGATAAAGTGAAGGAAGATATGGAGAGAAGAGGTTTGGTGGAGGATGATACCTTTGATAGAAGGTAGTGGAGAAGGCGCATGAGGCAACAGGCCCCTTAATGTAGGGATAAAGGTGGGAAAGAAGACTCCCATACCTGCATGTCCAGTGTACACCATATAACAAGCTGGATCTGAAGGACTGCATCAAAGAGATAGGGAAAATGATATGATGGAAAGTTGCATGGTTGATAAGAAGAATGAATGAAAATGGCAAAGCAGTCATAAGATGCCCAGCGGGAGAAACTGATACAATTGACGTAACAGAAAATGTGAGGCAAGGTACAATTTACGGCCCAAAGTTATGCAGCAAAGTTACTGACAGAGTAAATGATTTAAGCAGGAAGGACGTAACATTCATAAGAAACGTACCAATAGAGTCCCTAATATTTGTTGATGACATATTGTTCCCCACAAGCAGGAAAGGAGGAATAGAAATGGCAACTGGCACTGCCGTAACCTAGAGCAGCTTCAGAAATTTACATTTAATACGAAGCCAAGTAAGTCAGCAGTGCTAGTAATAGATAAAAAAAAAAGTAAAGAAAACAGATGTCCAAGTAAGAACAGAACTTAAAAATGGCCTAATTAGTAGCGTGAAAGAATATAAGTACTTAGGAGAATGGTACACACTAAATGGCTCAAAGGAAGCAAGTATTAAAACGAGAAATCTAAAGATTGAGTACCTACTAAGAGAAATCAGAAGAAATGGGGACGTTAAAAACAGTAGGAAAAGATCTATGAAACAGTAGTTGTACCAACCTTATTTGCCAACATAGAGACATGGAGTAACGTAACGGAAAATGAATTAAATGCGCTAGAGAAAATGCAATACAGGATCCTCCGAGGAATGTATGAACAACCTAAGGGCATGCCGTATTGGGGAATTATAGCCAGTATCCTACAGAATTGATTATAAGAAGATAAATGCTTTTCCACAACATAATAAATTCGGAGGAGAAAAGATTAATAAAAGAAATAGTTGAAGATCAGTTAAGAGCCCCATATGGACAATGTTGGACAAAAAGCGTGATGAACACATGCACCAAATATGATATAAAAATTAATGGACTAAGAGAATATCCCAAAGTAGCACTGAAAAAGGAAATAACGATAAGACTTAATCAAGATATCCAAGAGACTTTGAGAGAAAAGAGAAAAGAAATGAAGAAGCTGAGGTTTATAGATGACTTCGAGGAAAACAAGTACATAAAGGAACCGGAAACAAAGGATGCATGTATCATAATGAAAGCCAGACTGAATATGTTGAACTTAAAGGCTAACTTCCGGGGCAAATTTAAGGACGAGGTCTGTGAAATATGTAGAGTGGAGGACACCACCGAACACATATTCACGTGTAAATTGCTACAAAAATCAGATCAGGATATTAATTTAGGGACACTGATATCCCCTAACAGAAAACTGGGAGAATATATAAGGATAGCCCTCAAAATTAAGAGTGTTCTTAACCTGGTAAGCGATGGATGTCAAAGCTAAGTAACACGGCTCTGCCTCACTTATAAAGAAGAAGAATGAAAGGGAGTTGGGGTTAAAGTAAATAAAGCTTTGCACCTCATAAATAGTGTAGTGTGCCCGCAACTGTGTTTGTGGAGTGAGCGCCTAGGGACAAGGAACCACCATAATAAATTAAATAATTATCCTGACAGTAATAAAACTATTAAAAAAATATCAAGTCTGTGTCTCAAGGAAACTGCTGCTTTTCTGAAACAGCACAACAGAATATTGTAGTACTAGGTAAAAGAACATGACGCCGCGATGTGAAATGAAAGAAAACGCACCCAACACCTTTGCTGACGATTGGCTGGGAGGTTATTAGGTTCTCGGTGCCTATGAAGAGAAGGAAAGTGACATAGTTGGAAAATTTCTGTTTACCGGTAACAACGAAATAAGAAAAGAAACCATATACTTGATGTGGAAAAAAAGGAAAAAAAAGAGAGAAAAAAAAGGAAAGAGCTCAACATAGAAAAAAAAACCCTCAAGATTAAGAGGCGCCGTTGCAAAGGCATTCTCTCGACCCATAACTACTACTACTGTGGAGTATATGATAAAGAGAGGGAAATTGTTGCACCACATCGCCAGAAAACTAACAAATCCCACGACCACGAGGGTATCATGTGTTTCTGTGTTCTACATGAATGATTTAGTCATCTGCGCAGCGATGAGAAATCTAGGAAAGATGGTTCGTACCAGATTTCGCAACATCTGTTCCATTTCCCTGACGCATCGATACTTCGTGGAATTAGGTGGCTTTGATCATACTCAGGCTCAAACTTGCATGGATTAATTAATCGGTAGGTATAATTACCTGGGATTTCCATGTTTTACACATTCCGAACAACCCTATTGACGTATTTGCAATGTTGAAGTAACCATACATTAAAGTACATAAATAGATAGAACTGTTTAATTTTATGCATAGTTTCATGCTAAATCGCATGAATTTCCACATCTTACCGTTTTATATTTCAATATTTAAGACTGAATGTCAGTTTCTAACTATAGATGGAGAATCACCACGCAAGAACTACAGAAATCACCAACAATTTACTAAAATATATATAGTGTAAAAGTCTAACATAATTAAACTGTTAACTAAACAGAATACCCTGAGAATCCCGAGTTGCAATATAAAAACAGTTCAATCCACAATTCTTCACGCATTAAGTGTATATATACTATAATATATATATATATATAGATATATATATATATATATATCATATATATATATATATATATATATAAACTCAGACCCGATTTACTTTGAGGAATGACGAATCCTATATTTAGTTCTTCGCTGGACTCTAGACCGTGGACCCAGTCAACTCTGGTTGACCGCCAACATGTTTATTCACATCGAAACCGTCAAAACTCTCACTTTCAACTTCAAGTCCCCAACCATATCGACCATGTCTGCATGACACCTACAACTGATGTGTATTCACTCAATAAGAAAAAAGGGCAACGCCTAGGGATTTCGTAAAACATTATTCGACCCACGGTCTGGCGATCACTCTCTTAACTTGTACTCCTCTTAACTTGTCCCATTGAGCTGGAGACTGCTCCACAGACATTGGACTCAGAACAACATAGGTACAGCACATCACCTGATATCATACGTTAACATTACAAACTCTCATTCTCCCTCTTTAATGCGTCATTTTTGGTGTCTGCGCATTACAGGCAGCTCTTGCTAGGCTGATCCCAATGACCTTGAATCAGCCTCTTATCAATGAGCTAATTGAATAATTCCCAAATCTACGTCTTTAGACACATCATCGTAATCCTGCTCTTTTCATTTTAAACAGAAAACGTGCCATTGCTTTCGATTCGACTCCTAAATTTTATCGATCGTTTATTGTTAAGGGATTTACATAACCCATAGATATACCTATGGTTTTTTCTATCAACTTCCTGGTGGGTTCTGGTTGTTACTGCAATACGCCCAAGGTCATATCACACCTGGGGGAAGCGCCATTAAGGATGAGAAAACTTGTTTGTACTGAGGGATCTAAGTTGCGCTAGAATGTCTGAAATGTCTGATTCCAGGGCGACAGCTTTATGATGCATTCAACTAATAAATCATGATCAGTTCACAACGATAAATAGTAGATAAAAACAAATGATTAATCAACAAATAAGCAATCGAAAAATACCAGGGATCACCGGGGATATGTAGTAATCATGAAAAAAAAAAGTTCGATGAATAACAATTTCAATACTTAGGCTCATTCTAAGGGTATGAAGGGTGCATTCATATAACTATGTGGGAAAAATTGTAATGAAAACGATATTCTAGTTGAAATAAGAATAAAAACGTCACACGTGTAAAGGTTATCGCAGCCATCATGAAAACTGAACGTGATCCTTCAGATGTTACTTTATAAGCCTATGGACATAATTTAACTCGAATTCCTGTCAACGCTGACAGATTTCATATAACAAATATAATGCGACAGTACCATGGTAAAGGTCAGCGACCAGGAAAAATGGTAAAGAATAGAAGTCAGTGCTGGCTTCTCATCAGGCATGATTGTCCATAAATTCCACTCTGCCAACTGGGAGAGAAGTTTGGGTTTAACAGAGCTGGATTACCGGTAAAGACTTTCTTCTGACCAAAAGACGATGTGGCGGTGGAAATTACGCAAAAAAAGAAGAAGAAAAAACCCGATCAGCATTAAATTCTGCAGAGGTTCTATGGGGAAAATTTATAATTTTCACCTAATAATTGTCATGTAATTCATACACACCTTAATACATAATCACATACCAACAATTACCAATGAAAAATTAAATATCGGTGTTAAGAATGCAACTACGGTGCTATATCTAAACCAATTTCCAAGGTCTTCAAAATAATCTGGGTGTGTTAATTATACTAAATCTTACAGTAAATCACATGACTTCGCAGCGAACGCTCCCATGTTTACATAAGAATGGCGGTTCTATCTGGTGACGTGATGTTCATGAGTTACACTTCCCAGTTAGTTTCGTTCCCATGTTTCCCCAGTTCTATCGGCCCACGGCCCTGCGCACAGACGAGAGCGCAATGCCTCACGCTAGTCGGTCGGTTACACCACTTTAAGCATGTTCCAGCAAGATTTAAATCCCTTTGGAAGACAGACATGAAATTCCATTGGTCTAAAAACACATTGTAATTGTTAAAATAAAAAAAAACTTTCTTAGTTTTTAACAACTCACTGAATCGTAACAGTTAGATGCAAAGGCGTGATTAAGCTGATGAATAAACCAGAGCACAATAAATGAAAACGAAAGGAGTATCCAAGCCTCGATAGAAACAAGACAGTACAAAGCTAAAGGGATACTGGTTAATTTATTTAAATTGTTGTCAAGAGTAGATTCATTATGAAGCATGATATGAGGCCATAATACCAAGGGTCTACCGCAATTTTTCTAAACATCAAAATAACGCCAGAAATCGTGCTTCAAAATTCGCAATTTTCAAACAGCGGTATCTCAGTCATTTTTAAAGATATTTTCGTGATTTATGTTGCCTTATGAAGCAAAATCCATCTACTTTATGGCACTGTGCATCTGTTTGTGGAAAAAATAAAACAAAATATAATATAACGAGTAGATTGAAAGTGACTTTCTTCCGATAGCAACATTGTTTACATTTTTTTGGAAATTGGTTGTCAAAATGAAAAGAATCCTTAGAAGTAAAATAAATTAGTGATTCTGAAAGAAGAAAAAAAGTTCTTCACGATGATACCTTTGAAATCAAAATTGAACGGATTTTGAAATCGCAAACGGCGATTGTTGTTGTTTTTGCGCTTTTAAAAGTTTTTTTTTTGGTATATTTATTTTCTTATATTTCTTGACCCAATAAAGATTTTTCAAATATTCGCTTTGAATGTTGGTTTACAATATTTTAGCTTTCCAAAAATATGTTTGTGAACATTATATCTTTAAAAATAATTGCGCTGTGAATATATTTGTTAACGCATGTATGGCAATGGCGAGCGTGTAAGTGTATATCTAAAGCATGTTAATTTCAGTGTGTACTTTTTTCCTGTATTTATACTGATTTTCAATCCATACCATAATAAATAATGGAAAATATAGAAATAGTGATATCCAGTAACACCTGACATTGCAATAATAATGAGCAAAATCCTGCATTTACCTTACTCAATTAAACATTCGCTGATTGGCTGATGCACCCTCTCGTTCTGCGCGCTGATTGACTGAGCCACCACCCAGTGGGTCTTGGCTGAGATAGACCCTTCTTACTGTTTAATTCGCGCTCGATAAAGGTTATCATACGAAGCCACATCCTTAGAAAGTTACTACATTCTACTTTCGACCAAGTTAGCATTTAAATTTTCATTTTCTGCTTACACAGGCTTAAACTTGAATAAATTCTGGAGCTTTTGGCGGGTTTTCAAAAAAATTACCCTCCGGACCCATAGACCGTTCGTATTGTGAAAAGCCTTATATGTAGTAGAAATTTGGCATAACTTATTCCTGTGCATAATGATCCATACTTTTATCAATTTCCAAACCATTAACTCCAACACTGAACCATCTGTATATTATCCATATGCAGTCGACTGACTACTTGCAGAACAATCATTTGTATATTTACATCACATACAATCGTGTCTTGATATGTTAGATAATCAACTTCAGTTTGAATCACTTTCTTATCCCTGATCTTGATATTAGGCTCTGATACCGCAGCTCACTTAGCTCATTTTGCAAGTTGTTTGAGATATATCACGGTAACATTGAGCTCATACTTTGTATTCAGATATCTCCAGACTATAAACATCTACTACGTACTTCCAGATAATTATGTGATTAACTGTAACAGGTTGCATTTTCTTCCGTGGAGTTCATCGTCACAATTCATTAAAAGTTTCATTCCTGTTTTGATTGAGTTTTGCAATTATCGTTCGGTTCAACTTCAGAAATTCAAACTTGCTGGAATAACTAGAATCAATGTCACTTCATAGTTCATTTGTTATTTTCCTAATCTTCATTAGCTATTCACCTCATTTCTTGTCACTAATTTTTTTTTTTTCGTGGTTTATTCTTCTCGATTCACTTTTCTACACTGACTTCCACCCCTTTTGGTGCCTTTGGGCTTGTAGCATTATTCTGCTTCTCAAGGGCCACAGCTTGGGTCGTAATATAATAATAACATTAATAATCCCCGTAGGGTGATAGTACCGCCAGTGCACCTCATGTGATGCACTGTAGACATGACTTAGATTCTTCGCATCGGGCCTTCGGCACCCCTAGCTGCAAACTCTTTTGTCTCTTTTACTGTACCTCATTTTATATTCTCTTTCTTCCATCTTACTTTCCTTCCTCTCCTAACTATTGATTCATAGCGCAACTGCTTTGAGGTTTTCCCTCCTGTGGCACCTTTTATACCTTTTAGAGTCAATATCCGTTTCGGCGCCGAATGACCTTATAGGACCCAGTCCCAGTGCTTGACCTTCGGCCTGAATGTTATGTGGAACTCCTCTAGATTTTTCTTTTGCGCTGTTTGTAAAATCAGCCAAACAAAGTTTGCTCACTAATAAAAGAATTCACACGAGTGAGGTCCTTCCAATGACAATAACAACAGCAATCATAATAACTTTGTTGGGGGAGGCTCAATCCACGACTCTAAATTAATAACTAACTATAAAAATAATTGCTCAGTCCACGACTCTAAATTAATAACTAACTATAAAAATAAATAAAAATATCGAACGACACGTTATGTGAAACATCTTTAAGAACAACACTATGCTGAACTCGTGGTAGGTAATCCTACCGTTTTGGGGGCCAAATTCCCTGCTCCATGTGTGTGTGTGTGTGTGTTTAAGCTTTTTCTCCTATTTTCAATTTCTTATTTCGAAAGATCTGCAAACATAAGTATATTTGCTAAACAAAAATGAGAAGTTTATCTGCTTACAGAAATACGGTCTTTGCTCTTCGGCAGCAACTTTTTGATAAGTCTGAAAAATGAGCATGCAGTGATCTGCTTACAGAAGCAGGGATTTACGACTTTCTCAAAATTATATAGGTCCGTAACCCTTAAGAAATATTTTTGTTTATTTACGTTGTCCCCTCTTCCTTATTTATTTATTTTGTACAATTTCTGCTTCTATAAGCAGATAAACTGTTCATTTTTTTTCATTACTTTCCATGATGCAATAAATATTTGCTAAATCTGTGTGAAGATCTTGACTTAACGTAATGCAATGAATTTGGGCCCCTAACCTGTAGCAATACCGAACTCCCTAATATCTGAGAAACACGAGATGAAGAACCCCAAGTCTTGAACCCCACATAACTGAAGAATAAATATTAAAAGTATAACGTCAAGTTCCACAATTCACGAAAAACACACCTCTGGATTCCAAAGAAAATAAATATAATTAGAAGTTAGTTCCAAACACTCTATGAATCGAGGAACATATCAAACAAGTAAAAAGCAATCGAGTTTTCTGTGCTGCAGTGCAATATGCATGATTGATGAAGCGGTCCAGTTGCTCCTCAGATGCGGTAGGGTAAAGGTGCGCCAGAGACGCCTCCGGAATGGGACTCGGTGGTGCCAGACGCATGATCATGCCTAATTTAACATTAAATGAAATCAAAACTACAGAGGCTAAAGGGCTTTAATTTGGTATGTTTGATTATTGGAGTGTGGATGTTCAGCATACCAATTTGCAGCCTTCTAGCCTCAGTAGCTTTTAAGATCTGAGGGCGGACAGACAAATAGACATCCCAATAGATTTCTTTTACAAAAAACTAACACACATTCCTGAATTCCAAATGAAAATACCAAAAACTTAACATATGCACTAAGAAAGTTGTGATCACACTACATGCAAACTAAAACATGACAGATTTTTAATTAACTTGTGAAGAGTTAACTACGTGAACTTTCATTTTGTACCCACTTCAAGATCGTAACGTTGTAAAGCATATTCTAGTTATACTGGCAATTGGACAAACTTGCCCCTTGCTTTCATATGCTCACCCAAGGACATTTCTTATTGGTATCTTAAAGAAGAAATGCTCCATAAAGTAAAAAGAAAAAGAAAAAATGAAGACGCGTAACTACGAAATAAATAAACCAATGATTAGGTGAAATTATTTTGATTGTGGAGTACCTACTCACTAAAAGCTCTCCAGATCTTAAATCTCCAATAATGTATTTGTAATAAAACATAACTTATTGATTGAATGATAATAGCATGCAGTCTTTATTATTAAGTATTAGAATATAAATCAAATGAGAGCACCACTGAATTACAATTCACGTTTGGTTGAACATCACGTGACTTGAAACATCTGTCGGAACACATGACTCGAGTTCTAGTTTGAAGTGAAAGTAAACATAATGTAAAAAATACAAAAATAAATAAAATAAATAAATAAATAAAAATATTAAGGCTATAAATATTTCCTTGAAGCAAAATGCCGCCTTCTTCTTCTTCTTGAAGTTCAGTAAGAGACTTTGATATAAATGTGCGTTTCTATAGAATGGAAAAGTAAATCATTTGTTGGAATAACAACTCAACATGTACCTGACGTGTTACGGCGAGGGTCAACGAAACTTGAGAAGTATGTTAACCCCCATTCTCACTGAGACTCTCTCTCTCTCTCTCTCTCTGCAAGTACATACACGTATATTTTTGGGACTTTAGAATGTTCATCCTTTAGCTCATGTCTATATATAATGAATGTAAGAATATCCTTCCAGCTTATGTAAATATAGATTTGGAGCCTTTTTCTAAAATATGGGGTAAAACTATGTAATGGGAGGTTACTTAAAATTGTGAAGGTTTAATGGATTGTTACATATGAATGCAGGCCTATGGTTAATAATAATAATATACAATTATTTTATCAATAATGATATGTGTAAGTAACATTTGGTAGCTTCTTTTTATGTGGAATGCCGTGCATATATATATATATATATATATATATATATATTATATATATATATATATATACATATGTGTGTGTGTGTTTCATTAACAGAACTTATGAAATCAGTCAAATGTTTGACAGATTTCATAAGCTCTGTTAATATATATACATTTCATTACCAGAGCTTGTGAAATCAGACAAACATTTGTACCTACGATTTAAGAAGAGTATCATTTTGGGGGAACAGAAAGGCATTGTTTTTTACTACCCAAAATCTGCTCATTCAAAAATAGATTCATAGGAGTGACGTATTATTTGCTATCCACGAGTGAAAACGCTATCGAAGACCATACACTACATGGAAAATGTGACAAAAAACACAATCTTGAACGCCACGGTATGTGCAATCTCTTAAAATAAAAACGCAGCACTGAACTCCATCAAAACAGAAAAGTATTATAATGACTATAGTAGATTCACATCACCGGTGCATCTGATGTCTAGGCCAGTCCCTTACGACGCTCCTAATTAGCTGTTGATAAGCCAATCACGTGGCTGGAATGTATGTTCCACCTCTCCTGAGGGATGCGTCTTTCAAAGCATCCCTCGGGAGAAGTGGAACATAAATCCTCCCTACCTGAACTCTCTCGAGAGACTGAGAGTTTCCAGCCCTGTCATTGGCTTATCAACAGCCAATCAGGAGGGTCGTAAGGGACTGGCCTAGACATCAAATGCACGGCTGATGTGAATCTACTATGGTCTTGAACACAACACTAAATGAAAGAAATCATTAAAAAATGCAGCGCCAAGTTCCACAGATCGTGAGACATAAGACAACACACAACTGAATTCCAAAGGAAATAAATGCCGTCAAAACTCAGCCATGAATTGCCCAGTCCATTCAAGGAGAAGCATAATTAAACTCTCTCTCTCGCTGCCATATAGAAATACCAAACCTCAAATGTTTACGAAGAGAAGGCTGATCCCACCATAAGCAGAATACAAAGAATTTCAGATTATTATGTGAATTCAGTCCTATCCACTAATGGTTGAAAGACCACAATATTTTGGGGAATGTTCAAATTAAACTGGAAATTAGACAATATTGCCCCTCACTTTCAAAGTCTCAGTAAAGGATATTTCTTATGCATATCTTAAAGAAGTACCCTAAAAAACCAGACGAAACTAAAACACATCACTATGAAATAAAGCATCAATTGTATGGTAAAATTATTTTGCTAGTGCAGCACTCACTAAAAAAAAACTGTCCAGATCTTAAATTTCCAATCGCGTATTTTTTTTTATAATAAAAGTTAACATTACTGAATGATAATAGCAGGCAGTCTTCACTCATCCTTAAAATGTAAAGCAAATGGCCACACAACTAAATTATATGTGACGTTTGAATGAATATCATCGTTCCAATACGTGTTAATAAGTGTCATGCCACTTACAAACATCTGTCGGAACACATGACTCTGAGTTCCAGTTTGAAGTGAAAGTTGGCAGACTGTTAAAAGAAAAGAAATTAAGCTACAAATAGTTTCTTAAATCAAAACACTTTCTTCTTCGTGAAGTTCAGTCAGAGACGCGGATATAAATGTGTGTTTGTATCGAAGGGAATAGTAAATAATTCGTTGGAATAACGGACATATAAGTCAACACGCACCTGACATGTTACGGCAAGGGTCAACGAAACTCAAAACGTATATTAACCGTCTCTCTCTCTCTCTCTCTCTCTCCAAGAACATACATGTATATTTTTCTGCGACTTTAGCATTTTCATTCTTTAGCTCATGTCCATAAATATATAATAAATGTAAGAATATTCTTCATTCTTTCAACTTTGTAAATTTAGATTCGGAGCCGTTATTTAAAATAAATGTAGTTTAAAAACTATTTAATACCAGGTTCCTTTAAAAGGTGAAGGCCTAAGGGTTGTTCCACGTGAAAGTAGGCCTATGGTTAATATATTAATAATAGTAATTATAACGTGTTTGTGCTTGTATATAATACCCAACAACCACGGTTGGTATGCAAAGCCAATGCAAATGATAAGATTATTCAGATACCTTAAATAGCCACTATCACAAACCGAAAATCCAATTGATATCGCAGGAAAATAAAATACCTTCTTTAACAAAAACAACTAAATGCAACTTTAGCATTAGCAACTCAAAAACTCTGAAAAGACAGACACCGGTGCGGGCCACAAACTTGTTTGGAAGAGAAAATTATCAAGGCAAACAACACTTGTGGTTGCAAGCATCCTATGATGTGGGAGATCCTGTTTTTTCTCTCTTTCTTTTAGAATTAATTTCAAAAATTATATACTGTATCTGATAACATTTTATTTCCACTTATATTTTATTAAGAGTCTCTTGTCTTTTTGCATTCAAATGTGGAATTCACGGCTTGTTAATCACTTGCAGGTTCGTTTTATACGATAACATTGTGAATAATAAAATAAAGATAATGTTAATTGTATTCTGTTATCAAAGATTAGAAACTTAGATTTTATTACGTGGATATTTAGCACTGGACGTTATCATTGTTGATTGTGGGATAGCTAGCTGAAGGCCAATTGAAGACAAAAAAAATACAGAAATGTGCATCAATTAGGTATAATTCGTTGGGCTGAAAAAAAAAGACCAACAAATCGTTTATTTAAAAATAACTATGCTACGACACAGCTCTGTACGTTCAAACGAGTGAACGTCGCCTGGTGACTGGCTGTGAACAACGCCAGTGAGGCTAGATTGGATGGTGACAGATTGCCAGTTTCGGTAGAATATGGGTCTACACATGTCCGCACAAATTTGGTTCAGTTTATTTTTAATTGAAGCAGGATATGGTATTGAAACATATCTAGTGTGTGTCATGTGAATAAACAAGCATTAATTTTGGGACCTTCTAGTATTATAAGATGAGCCTCAGACAGCGCGAGTGGAATCTTCAACTGCAAATTTTCCCACGGTGCTGTTCACTTTGCCAGAACTGGCTAAATTGAGCCTATCGTCTCAGACGCTAGTTGTATTCGTTTAGTAATTTTCCTTAACGTTGTGAATATCTCACAGTGTATTGGGATCTATGGTTAGGTTTATTCGTCGCATTTTTTTAAACATTCTAAACATATCAAAACAGCTATTTTTAAGGTATGTATTTCATTTGTTAGTGTTAATTCATTAAATGAACACCCGGCGTTGTTATATTATGGTAATAATAAATAGGCAACAGTATTTAAAGACATTTCAATTTGGTTCATGATTTCAGTTTTAATGACGTCAGCTATGCGAGGACCGGATGTGTGAAATATTCACAGTATTTCCTTTACAGAGCGCAGCTGCACTTTCTGAATGCATTAGTCTCGCTCAAAGGATTTAAAACGCTGAATTTGAATTTCGCAAAGAACATAATCTATGTCTTACAGGGCAGACAGGACAAAAATTCCTGAGATTTTCTGAGGCAGACATTTTTAAATGCCACTACTACGTCACGCAACAGCCCAAAGAGCATAACGGTTGTCGAACAGGTATCAACGTGCTCCTGGTAAGTCGGGTACGAAATGCTCAAGGTACAACGCCCCCTTGCCTAACTCCACAGGTTAGAGGGTGGATTATATTAGCTTACCTCACGTACTGGAATATAGTTCCACAGCCTGTTGTTAAGTCGCAAAACTGAAGGAAGCATGAATTTATATCTGCAGTTTAACAAATTCGGGCTTATTGAGGAAAGAATACAGTAATGTCTTAAATATGTAAAAGATGACTCATTAAAAAACCTGTTTCAAAACGAGAGAAACTAAACTGAAGAAAGCGTATTTAATAACGAAATGGACCGCACCTCACCTTGAAAGACCAAACTGTTTATTTGAGAGAGAGAGAGAGAGAGAGAGAGAGAGAGAGAGAGAGAGAGCCTTTATTTTTTAATCTAACGTCCACCACTGAGTCACGTTCACTGTAATCAGTACGAACTATGGAGCAGCTGCTGCCTGCTGGCAGAAAGTATACACAGCAGATCGAGATAATTTAAGATTTCACCGAGACGGTTGTAAACACAAAAATCGGCGAGTACGCTTTAAATGTTTTGATACCTATTTCTTCACATTTAATCTAGTAAAAGCTGAAAAGATTCGAATTTACTTCCATTGCGCTAGCTCATCACGCTAAAGCAAGATAACTCATGGAAAATAGGAAAATACAAAACCTCCGAGCTAACATGAAACTGCCTGCAGAGTTTGTTCCCCCACTGAGAGGCGAGTGGGATTCAGGGATGACGGTTGTCTGATAGCGCGTCTAGGTTAGATAAACGAAATAGATGGTGGCAGCCTACAGACGTTGCCAGTATTCTGTTTAGAAATATAATTAGTTTTAAAACTGAAAATGTTCACTATTATCTTATCTAATAAATGTTGCTTTGAAGCGTCGTAAATGCACGACAAATGTAGCTCAGTTTGATAATCATCATAGGTAATAAAGAGCTTGACAGTGGTTAAACTTGAAGAGAAGAGTAATGGCTACTAGTGTGATGAAAATGTTTGCTTTCTACGCGGATATAAAAATCAATATACATGCGACAAACCTACAATAATAAGTTCTTCAATATTACATCAAAGAAATTCACAAAAATAAATCAATAAAGTTAATGATCCAACTTCTCGTGTACAGAACAAGTTATTACCGGTTAAATAACTATCTCATAATTTCACAAATAAATCTTTTATAGTTGCTAAAACAAAATTACTACGAATGAACGTGTATTGAGAGAGAGAGAGAGAGAGAGAGAGAGAGAGAGAGAATCTGTTTACGAGAAGAAACAAGCCACAGAGGGCTTTTGTCTAACCCTAACCAAGCCTACGAAACCTTACAAATGTCAAGAGCAATGACGTAACAAAAGTCTCCAACCGCCACATGAGACCCCCAAGAGATGATGACTCTGCCTTACAGAAGAAGCTTCCTCGGTCGTTCTTAGGAGCAAAACAAAAATCTTGATGACCGGGTGGTTAAGTCTAGTTCAAAACAATCTTACACTTTGACGCACCCAAAGCCAGTCCCCCCCGTAAGGGAGTAGTGTAGTCAGTGGACCTCATGTGGTGCACTGTAGGCATTACTTAAGGTTTTTGCAGCCTGCCTTCGGCCCCTAGCTGTAACCGCTTCCGCTCCTTTTACTCTGCATCCTTTCATATTCTCTTTCTTTATCTTACTTTCCACCCTCTCCTAACACTTGATTCGTAGTGCAACTGCTTTGAGGTTTTCTCCTGTTTTCCTCCTATTACACCTTTCAAACCTTTTACTGTTAATTTCCTTTTCACCGCTGAATGACCTCATAGATCCTAGTGCTTGGCCTTTAGCCTAAATTCTATATTCAACTCAACTCAACCCGAAGCCAGTCCGCTAGACTTCCGATTTGTGAAGTTCAGCGATGGTGATTCTGATCACTTCCTGGATGGGTGAACGCTGACAACTGTTCTAGATAGAATGGTTGGGGTGGGGAGGGGGGGGGGGAGCGGTGAGCATGGAAGCAGTAAGCTCCAATCTCATCCCCACAATCAAGACCCAGAAACAAAAATGCGGTTGAGGGGACTACCTACTCATAGCCAAGAAAAAAAATAAGTAAAAAATGAGCCCAAGTTTTTCAGCGCAATCGAGTTTTCTGAATAGATTATAATCCTGTATGAAACTCTCAGCCACGACGCAGCAGAGCTCAGTTGTTCCCCATAGCTAATTTTAATCTTAAATGAAATTATAAGCAATGCTGAGGCTAGAGGGCTGCAATTTGGTATGTTTGAAGATTGGAGGATGGATGATCACCCTCTAGCCTCAGCAGTTTTTAATATTTGAAGGCGGAAGGAAAAAGTGCGGACGGACAGACAGGTAGCAACATCATCAGTTTAACAGAAAACTAAAAAATGGAAAAGTAAATTCACATATTCACGCCAATCTCTCCCAGGGAGCTGAGTTCCACCTGGTCACAGCGTTGACATTCAAAGTTCAGCGAACTGGAGGTTGATCTATAAATTAATCATGAAAATCGAAAACCGAACAATAAAGTGACTGCATCTCCGAAGCGTCTGACCTTTCCGTTAGGGTCGTTGCTCAAATCTTTCGCTATCAAATACAATACAATAACTAACGAATTTTTGGCGAACGACAAAAAACGTTAGTTTCGGAATCCAGCGATGAATCATTGTGGATGAATGAGATGAAATACGGAATTTAGGCCAAGGGCCAAGCACTCGGACAAGCATATCGGGAGGGAAACCTCAAAGCAGTTGCACTATGAAACAATTGTTAGGAGAGGGTGGATAGCAAGATGGAGGAAAGAGAATATTAATGGAGATGCAGTTAAAGGAATGAAAGGCGGTGCCTACAGTGCACTGCATGTGGTGGACTGACGGCACTTACCCCTATGGAGAAACGATAAATTGTAGAAACTTCATGGGTTACTTGAGATATGGCAGGTTTGTTCCATGTTGCTTGCGAAAGCAAGAGGGTAAACAAGACAAAAATGGCACTGGGCGCACTCAGCGTTTGTTAGAGATGCAATATCATGGGGTACATGAAAAAAGAAGTCGCCCTGAAAAGTTTTCAAGTTACTCCGGAATGGCAATTATTTCTGGCATTGCTCAGGAAGCGAGACGTTGCAGCATCCAATTCTTTTTTGGACCTCTAATGTGGGTATTTCACCGTCAACATCGCTTGTTGCGGACACTACATTCCTAAGCATTTGGCCAGATTGTTAAAAGAAGAAGAAAAAAAAGACGCAGCGGTTTGGCGTAGCTTGACGCTACACCTCGGTAGAGCCATGTGCGTTTCATTTTCGCGAATATAACTGCAGCGACAAAATAGGCGCCGACGGCATCGGCTGAAATGGAACATGTTGCACTTATGGTTTATAGATATATATATATATAAACGGCCGCATCATAGGATCCATTTGAATGAGTACACCTGTCCCATTTCCTGTTACTAAACTGCCGAAGGTCTCTCATCTGCCACAGTCTTCTGAATAACGCGATAATGATTAAGCTTTCTGGGAGGTTATAGATAACGGGGTTAAGTAACGTGGTTTGGCCAATCCTTGAATAAGTGACCAGTCATAAATACCATAAGGAAGGGGGCGTGGAGGGGGGGGGCATGAAGCCAATTAAAGCACACCACAATTGAACACGTAGCACCTTGCAACAGTCCATAGAAGTCTTATACGAAAGGCAAAAGGTTGTAACACAGAGCCACTAGAAGCAAGCCAATTGAGTCTGTTTGACAAGTCGAGTGCAGAGTGAAACGTCCAATCAATGTAATAATTAAAGTTGTTGTGTTAGTGTATACTGTTAACTGAGTAAAACTAATTTAGATCTACCAAGTTCTACTGAAAATTTGCAGTGCTTTGAATATGTTTTTGATATAGGCATACTACGACGTAAATAAAATAAGAACCATGTATCCTGCATCATTACAATATTTTGAATTACTCACGAATGTCAAAGGTCTACCTTGGGGTAAAACAAAAAATAAATAAATAAAAATAAAACTTTGTATAAATACACTCGTTACATTACGGTAAACAAGTATATCTGATATCGATTTATTGTGACGTCAATGAAAAATACGCTAAGGCGGCGTTCATTACGGTAATCAAAATAATGCAAGAAACTCACTTAATCATATTTACGGTATTGTAGACTAAGTTTATCTGATAAAGGTCTACTATGGTATGGCCAAGAAAATAAAATGTTCAGCACTTTATTTGCATCAGTGCTGTAAGTAAGAGGATTCGATATAGGTATCTACCAGTGTGTAAATACCCAAAACCATGAAAAATGGCAGCCGTCTCCGAGGACACTGGACAACCGTATGGGTCATATAAGTAATAAAACCGGGTCGCCAAGACCACGGTCCAGGACGTCTTTTGTTCACGATGATCTAAAATATAGTGTAAGTGACGAAAGACGTTTATGTTTATTAATACAGCGGTCTTGACAGGTCGCGGAAATGAGTTCGGTATGCAGGAACACAAGAGGGTGAATAACTCACATTTACACATGCCCATGTTATACATTCAAGACCGAAGAAAGGCAAAAACAGATTACGAAGAGAGTGGCGCGTGATTCATAAGAAAATCCCTCGGTGGGCGAAAACAAAACCAAATATCAGACAAGGCTAGAATATAGACACAATATCACTAAAAGGAGGAGAGAGAGAGAGAGAGAGAGAGAGAGAGAGAGAGAGAGAGAGATCGTTAACAAACCGTCAGATGGCCATCAATAAATTTCCCTAACGTGGAATAGAGAAGAGGCAGGGGACCGCCGGACCCAAATAAACAGGAAAAGGTGACCACCAACCTCCATGCGTGTATTAATGCATCTGCCGTTTAGAACTGAAAGTGGCGTCGATATGATTCAGCGCGTCTATTATTGTCATGATCCAAATTGTGTTCCCACATTAGTTTTGAACACGGCAAAAGGAGGTGTAACAAAGTGTAGATAAACAAAGAGAATGTAAAATCCAATATACACATAAACTGGGTCATTTTAAGTGACCTAAAATGGTCATATAGGCCTTGTTCTAGACTGTTTCGCCATGTCAGTACTAGCCTCTGGGGAGTCAAATGTTTCCAAGTGAATGAGTTATTTTATTATGCCTTAGGGATTTCGGATTTCATATATTCCCTGTAACACACACACATATATTTTATCTCTACTATTATTATTTTAAATGCCTCGTTAGTTGTCTGGTTTCCTTTGAACCCATTGCCATTCACAGCAGGCTCCTGAGGTTTGTTACAGGTTTCTAATCATTGTTTTTAATGACAAGGTTGCTAGCTCCAGGTCCTGTATAAAAGGATTATAAAAGGATTAAAAACAAACGATAAACTACGTCGCTTACTTAAGTACACGACTATATCTCAATCGTCTCTATTCAATTTTGAAATCCTAAAAAAAAAAAAAAAAAAAAAAAAAAAAAAAAAGACTGAGCAGAGACTGCAATATTGATTTTTTCTCTCTCCCTCCCGCTCACGAGAAACATTTAGGAAAAAAAACATAAAACAGGTCAGTTTGATCATTTACTACTATGTTCGAACTACAAAAAAAGCTCCTCTATAAAAGTAAACACACGGTAAATTTAATGCTTAATTAAACAAATGTAGGACAATTTCTAGACATAATTTATTTGTTTCTCGAAATTTTAGCACGTGAAATGCTGTCGATAGCCTTATCAGTGATTATAGGTCAGCCCAATTTTCACCTCGTATATAACAATCTGTATCTACTGTTTATAAATATACATATATTGACAATATATTAACGGCAAATGATGCATAATAAACAATAACATATTCATGGCCCTAACTTTCTTTGAAGCATTGTATATAAAGCAAAAAAGGCAAAAATTTATCTTCAGCGTTGAATACATCAGAGAACATACTTTTCCACGGGGAAAGTATTGTACAAGACTATAAAAGACAAAGACAGGCATTGTTAAATCACTGCCAGATGTACGTCGCCAGCCTGAAGTAAGTTCATTATTTGTTTGTCAAATTTTCATATATTTTAGTTGAAGTGGTCCTTTTCTAACCCCAACGAGAAGGATCGGCAGGCAATTTTTCTGTTCTAAGATATAAATGGCAGATGTACTCAAACAATAACTGCAGTATTATCTCGAGACTCAATCCAAATTTGATTCAGTTATTTGTTTCACCTCTTTATGGCGGATGACATCTGCCGTGAAGGTCGCAGCCTCGCAGGAATCTTGAGGTTAGCAAACGTCTCAGCAGTTTGTCAGGCTGACGATTAAACACTGAATCCAGTACAAAGAGAATTGGAGGAGTATGGTTCAGTTTTAAACCTAAAAATATACTCTGATAGAATAGAAAAAATCAAATCAGAGCAAAATTACATTGCTTCTCATTGTGCTAGTAGCTGGCATATACAACAAAATACGAAAGACCGCGACAGAGACGGTTTTATGAAATATGACTTTATGAAGGCATCTCATTCCGCACAAACTGCGATTTGGCGTTGTCCCCAAATGTGGCACATTCAAACAAAACTATGGAACGGCCGTCCTTCAAACGGTCAAAATTCAATAAGAAGGAAGTAAGAAAATGTCAGGCGAATGTTTCCTATACCAACAAACTGAATCGTGACAAATGGAAATCTTGACTGTAAAGGAATGATTCATGATAAAAAAAAAACAATTTAAGCAATTCTTTCTTCCCATTTAATCCAAATAGATACAAATGAAGGAAGTTTTAAAAACTACGTTATTTCTAATTGCGCATCCGACATTTCTTTTGTTTCCCCTGGAGGGACCCACACTAGCCAGCAGCCTCCCCACTGACGCCTGACAATGAATGGGATCACAAGTACCTCGCGGTCGCGGATTAGCAATTCTGGCGGGAAAGTTTGTTATTCGACGTGCCAGCTTTTCTTCACTTACAGAGACAGACAGAAGAAAAGAAAGTTCAATTGTTTCACAACAAACATTACCACGCATACACATACATATAAAGAATTTAACGAAGATATGCGTAGCTACCATTTATGCGTCAGTCTGCCTTATAGGTCACTAAATAGGAAACATTTCTTGACGAAAGTTAATCATTTTCATGTCAGCGTATTTTGTACGTGTAAGTAGGTACCTACTATTTTCATCTTCAATTCTTGAAAAATAGTTTTCCTATATGATTTCGTTTCAAAATATGAACAAACATGAACAACTGTAAGAAACTGATCGTTCGAGTGTCGTGGAAGACAGAAGATGCTGATTTTAATTTCGTAGAACTCAAATCGTAAAGCCAAGGTTGCGTGGAGCAACGAGAGAATATCTGAAGCGAAAGTAGTGTCGGGAGTAAGAAAGGAAGATAAAATACAGATAAGCTTTTTAGTGGAGAAGGTCGGTAAATTAAAGCAAGTTTTAGAAAATTTTTATAGAATATAAAGCTAAAGTTAAAAGATTTTTTTCATAAATTGGCCAGTACTACACAATGTAAAAACACCATACAAAAACAAGCAATACAAAACAACAGTGGCATGAGAAGGCAAAGCGGGGTATAAATACACACACAAACACATATTATATATATATATATATATATATATATATATATATATATATATATATATATATGCAATGAATATTGAGATCAGACATGCAAGTGAAGCATAAGCTATTTGAACCTAGAATAAATTGTAACTCAGGTGACAAAGCAATTGAAGATTGCGCACCAAGACTACGCAACAAAATACCGCCTGAAGTGAAGATCATATAAGGAGAAAGCAAATTTATAACAAAACTAAAGACTCTCCTATTCTGCTTGAGCTGCGATACTGATGAGAGAACACTAAAAGACAACTGTAAAATATAAGCAGCAGCTCATTTAGAAAAAGTGCAAGGGCCCGCCAGGGGGGATCGTCCTTGTGGGGGAGGGCTGTACATAAAACCTAACATATGAATATATATATATATATATATATATATATATATATATATATATATATATATATAGATAAATGCCACGAAGGAAAAATAAACGAAGGAGGTCCTTCGTGGCATTTATCTTTATTTATGGATTTATCACGTTCCTAACTTTCGTGATTCAGTTATACATACATACATACATACATACACACACACAACACACACACACACACACACACTCACATATATATATTATATATAATATATATATATATATATATATATATCTATTATATATATATATATATATTATATATATGTGTGTGTGTTAGGAACAGTATGGCCAGCAGAAAGCTTCAACTTTTTTTATAAATTTATTTATGTATTATTTCCATCGGCTAGTTTCGGATACACATCCCATCATCTTCAAAGGCTAAAAACAGAGAAAATGAAAAATCCACGCATCAGAGTCAGGCTAAAACGGAATACAGGAGTTCATCATTCTTTAAGAAATAAATAATAATAAGTGCATCAATGAGCTTTCAATTTTAGATGAAAGCGAAATGGCAAGTCATCAAACACGAAATTAACAAGAGCAAAGCTACCAAACATAGTGACACTTCTAGAATAGAGAGAAAAACGGATTAACACAAAAACACCAAGTGAACAACTGAGAAAATTACATTATTCCCAAAGACAGAAGAAAAGCGTAATCAACATTAATCCTAACAAGCAAAAATTTAAGTATATAATTGAAATAAGTAAAAAAAAAAAAAAAAAAAAAAAAAAAAAAAAAAAGACTCGAGACAACAACTCACCGACACAGAAGCTATGCAAAAGACGGAACAACTGATAATTTATTTTTTGACACCAGAGAAGACAAACACAAAGAGACAAGAAGGTAGAGCGGACGAAGATTTATTAAGCATTATTGTAGGCTGCAGCAGTTGAATAATTGTTGAGAGTGAGAGAGGATTTTGAAACCACTGACGTTTTCAGTTTGTAAATACCAAAAATGTTTACCCACATATTGAAACTGAAGAATAAATAACAATAATAAAAAAACATTCGTTTAGAAATATACGCACAGTTCAGTACACTAAAAACTATGGAAAACCTCTCTCTCTCATAAAATTTTAGTTAATTTTACTTATGCCTTTTTCTGTATTCACGAATATCGTCCGATATATATTTGCTATATCTTGGATATAACTCATACCCAAGAGAAATTATAATTGAGAAGGTCATCTGCCCAGCCAGGTTTTTCGAACTTTGGCCTCTGGACTACATACTATAATTAGTCAGTCATTTTTGCGTTTAAACCCGAACACTAACAATAATCGGCAAAATTTCGAAATCTGTCCTTTCTTCTAGGGCAGAATCATTGACCCGCAAAGGTATGTAGGAAGTAGCCCTAAGGGTAAGTGGGGGTGGTCATTCATCCGCTAAAAAGAAAGAAAGAAAGAAAAAAAGTTCTGTAATGACCCATACCGGGAATGGCAACGGTTACTCCAAACAACTATGAAAATGGCGCTTTTAAAATGTCTAAAAAAAACCTACACCTCATCATAAAATTTATACAGAAAGCAAGATAAATCTGTGTTAAGGAGTATTCAAACAAACATAATTCATTTGAACTAATGGATGACACGCACACGTTAAAAGAGACGTAGCAAACTCACCCTACCTGAGGTTGTCAGCTCCAACATGATAGAGCGTGCTACTGAGGTGTCTCGTACCGCTTGTACACACCCCAACGCCCGGAAGTCCCCCCCCCCCCCCCCCCCCCCCGCCCCCCGAGTTATTATGAATGAAAATGGGTGCGTTTGGTTGTTTGACTGATATATTTCGTTTGCTTGTAGTTTAATTACTATGGATCTGTGCATGTACACCATGCGCTTGCTCAAGTTTGTGGCAAGGGAGAGAGCTCAAAAGAGTAGGTACATTTATTACGTGCGCTTGTAAACGTTCAGTTCGCACGCACTGAGACTGAGGTAAAAGCTTCTACTTATTTCTTAGATTGATAGGCTCATGTGATAAGATTGTGGAAACTTAAACCCCTTATAATTTGTTTACTTGATAGCCGGTATACTTTAAAAAATTGAAATAATGTTCATTTAAATTCTTGATGGGAAGATATAAAAAAAAATCTCACACCAACTGGTCAAAGCTCAATTGAGTCGCTTGAAAAGTTATCGGTTGATTGTGACCACCTGTCTTACTGAAGCTAAACTCAGGTTGGTAACATATCTTATAAGAAGTGTCCATATGGGGAATAGTTTCAATATTACTCATGGTAAAAGTCCTATCATTAAGAAAACAAACGCCCGAGGCTTATTACGGGGAAACTCTTGTTGAATTAAGTATTCGTGAGAACGATGAACGTTACAACAATACTTAAGGAAAATGACATATAGGCTAATTCAGACTACGAAAGACAAAAATATATAATCACAGCGAGTTGTAGCCTAGTAAGCTACATGCCCTTGGACATTTAGGATAGGATCAACTCTAGGTATATAACTGGGAACATCTGAAAGATATATCATGCATGAAAATCTGAAACACCACTTCCTAAAGGTAGGGACAAAGGAGGAATTGGATGTCCATGACAGATCGCAACCAACACCACAGGAATTTCACGAAATTCGCGTTACTCACGTTAAGCGTTGTATATAGTACTACGTGTTGTATCCTGTGGCCGTGTCGCAACTCGAAAGCAGCGATGGGCAGCTCAAGGGCGGAGCTTTCAGCTCAGCTGCTGCTGCTGCTGCTGCTGCTGCGTTGTTGTTCTTCATCGTCTAACTTGGACTTGTCGGTTCGCGTCGCATCAGGACCCCTACTACTTTCCATTCCTTCCGTCTGTTGAAGCAGGTGTCAACCATGGCCCTCGTAAGTGACCTCTTCTGACGAAGGTTTTGGGCAGAGGTAAGTCAGTCGTCGGGGAGGAGCCAGAGAGTGTGTATCGAGAGTTTATGTGCGAATTGAGAAAGAGGACACGACCGCCATTAGGACCTGGTGTATTTCTAGTCGTCTTAATTGTTTATAGTTGACACGTTGATGGTTGTTCCGCTGATGGGAGGCAACTTCGCTGAGCAATTGAATGGTGAGAATTAAAACAAGCTTAAGAAATGACATATGTTATTTAGAAAAGTGGTAGTCTACGACAAAAAATCATCTCGGTCGTCATTATCATTGTAGGAAGTGGTTGCGTTTAGTACGAACAAGCCTGCATTTTTCCTTTTATGTAATATTAACGGTTTTGACGTCGTCTTCCTATATTCTTTAATTAAATATATTTCGGAAATATTTGGTCTTGTTAGTCTTAGCATGATGTTACGATTCACGAAGGTCATGGTCTTTCTGTGTTCGTCATTTTGGATAAGGTTGAACTTTTGTCTAGCATACATTTTTCAGCTGCACATTAAGTGGTGAAATGGGTTTAATTTTTACTCGTTATACCATAAAGCATTTTTCGAGATACTAAACTGCCGACAATGCTACGCCTTCATATCATGGCCAAAGTTAATCGTTTCTACAAGTGTTTTTGAAATTGGAACTCAGCCTAGCCTACCCAGGGCAAGGTGAGGTTATACTAGGTAGTGTAGGGTTACGTTAGGTCACTGATCTTAGGTAACTTGCATTGAGCTGCAAATTAGACTATGTAGAGTCGAGGAACATGGGGGAGTTATACCTTTGTATTTGAATTTTCTTCTTCTTCACTTCTGATTTCTGTCTGTAGGTAGGTTTAGTAGGTTAACAATCCCATTGGTTACAATAGTTATTAAATACAGGGAAGAAAAGGTAGCCGTAAACCTAGATGCAAGCCCATAGCTATAGGCACTGAATACATTTGATTGTATAGCTAGCCTGTCTCTCAAAATTCAATTGTAATCTAGTAGTTTTCCGAATTTGTAGTTAAGGCTAAGAGAATGCTGTTTTGGAGAAACTTGGGTGTGTAGAAGGTATTGCTGGCTTGGTGTGCTTTGAATTTTAAGGAATTTTAGGGTTTGTTTCATTTTTGGACTATCAGCCTAATGATGGATACATTGACATTCTAGGTAGATGAAACAAATTAGGGTGATTTAGTGTCATTTTTATTATAAGCTTGTAACTGATATTGAGATATTTAGTGTTTGTAAAGCATAAGCAAGAACGGATGCTCTCAAGACAAATAATTTGCCGCTGAAGGTTGTAGGACATAAACGATGGAAATTGGTGTTTGATCTTGCAGTCTTTTAAACCAGGTGGTGCAAAGTATTCTCCATTGATTTGGCATGGCAACATATCTGTATTTTGCTGTATAAAGATAGCTTGATTACCAAACATAATATTTTGCGGTTTTCTCTCCCAAATAGAATGTTGAGATGTATGAATGGGTATCCGGCTAAGTTTGAGGAAGAACCCCGCATTTAGATGTTGTTTATTACAGTGATTTTTTTTTTATTGAACATTATGGGAAATGGTGTACATGTTGAAGTAACTTGAGAAATTTACTGAAATATTGTTAGAAATTTGCCATCTTTTGTTTATATACATATGTGTTGATCTGGAGTGGCTGGAACTAAATGTGGCATTCAGTCGAGCTTTTCTGCATTAAAAAAAAGGTAATTTGTTCATGAAACTTACCTGTCAGATATATATATAGCTGTATTTTTCCGAATCCGACAGAAATTTAAACACTTACGACACACGCAGTGGGAGTCAGGTGGTTAGTACCCATTCCCGCCGCTGGGAGGCGGGTATCAGGAATCATTCCCATTTTCTATTCATAATTTTTCTGTCGCCGGTGCTGGAAACACCTGTTTGCAGCACCTCCGTCCAGATTTTGGAAACTTACTAGCTACTTGAGTATCCCTTTTGGTTTTTCTTTGGTATCTGAATTGATCGGTGGCTTGGCACACGTTGACTTTGGTTTGATTTGAATTTGGTATTGATTTTTCTTTGATCAAGATGTCAGGGTTCATAGTTCTGCTAGCGCTAGATTTTGTTCCATGTCTGAATGTAGAGGTAGGCTACTGAAAGCTTCAGTAGACCCACATTCTGTTTGTAAAGTTTGCAGGGGGAATGAATGTACGTTTGAAAGTCGTTGTAAGGAGTGTGAAAGACTAACAGAGTCGGAATGGAAGGCGTATGAAACCTATCTTAAGAAACTTGAGCGAGATAGGTTAAGGAGGTCTTCCTCCAGGAGTGTTTCAGGTAGGCAAGATTTAAATTATTCTCCTGCTAACCCTCCTTCTGTAGATTATGCTCCTACCCCTGTAGTGTTGCCTCCGGCCCCTGAGACAGTGTCGGTAGAAGGTAATACATTATCGCTAATTCTTGAATCGATTCGTAACTTAGAATCAAAAGTGTTAGCTCTGGAGAGCAAAAGTGAAGAGAAGTGCAGTGAAAGTGCCCCTTGTGTAGTGGATGGTGTGCGTCAGATCGGCCTCATTCCGCCTCTAGACCTAGACCTCTGCTTGACTCCCAGATTACGGGGAGAGAGCATGTCGAAAGTCGAAGGAGGGTTACGAGGAACCCCCACCGATCTGGCGTGCCTTCGGCAGCTTCTGACGAACATACCCAGACTGCCAAGGAGCGTGCGCGTGCACGTCTTCTCAAGGAGTGCTTTTCTTCTTCTGAAGCTTCCTCCCCGCGCAAGGGGTGGAGCTCTCATACCGCATCACGTCCGCTGAAAGGACGGCTCGCGTTCGGGACGCTTCACGTCCAAGTTGTTCTCCGGAACTTTGCTCGTCGCCTGATAGTGCGTTTGCTGCTTTTCCTCCGCAGAAGAAGCGTAAGGATTATTCGGAGGCGGAATCTTCCCTAGATGTTTCTTTCGAGCGCCGCAGTCGCTCTAAGGTGCGTGAAGCGGCGGTTCCTGGGAGTTAGCCAAGAAGGCGGTCCCCTCGCCACTCTCCTGCTCACAGGATCAGCCCCTCCCCAGAAAAGGAGGCTTCACCTACAAGCAAGATTCTCCAGTCTCTTCAGCAGCAACTTCGAGATGTTTTTCCTTCGAGAGAGACTGTTCCACGTCGCCGTAAGAAGGATGACAATCTTCCTGTGAAGAGGTCGAGGCGTTCTCCCTCTCCCTCTCCTCGCTCGTCTCTCTCTCCGTTTGAGTCTCCCTCTAGAGTTCGTTCTGCTCCCCAGCAACTTTCTAGAGGAGGCGAGAAATTAGTTTCTCGCTCTCGTGAAGCGGTTGTTTCCGCTGCTACGAAACTTGTGGATAAGAAGCGAGTTTCTTTAGATGCCGAGCGCGCTTCTGTGAAAGTCAAACGCGCTTTAGTGGACGCCGAACGTGACTCGGTGCAAGTTTCGCGAGCACCAGTGGACGCTCAGAGAGTTTTAGTGGACGCTCGGCGTGCACCAGTGGACGCTCGGCGCGCATCAGTGGACGCTCGGCGCGCACCAGTGGACGTCAGCGCGCACAAGTGGACGCCAGGTGTACACCTGCGGCGTTTGAGCGCGCTTCTGTCGGCGCCAGTAGATTGGCTTCGGACGCCAAACGCGCGCCTGACGGACGTCAGTTTTCCACTTCCGCAAGCACAAGCGGAGGCGGGAACTCTTCCTGTTCGCCGTTCTTTCTCTTTTGAGAAAGCTCGGGACTCTTCTTTACTTCCTCCGACTTCTCCAGTGTCTGAAGAGGAAGTTAGTGACGCTTTCGTCGAAGTGGACGAAGAACAGCAGTTGGCTCCAGTTTCGACGGACTACAAGGTTTTGACTCGTTTACTTCAGTCAGTCTTTGCAGACACTTTCCAACCTGAAGCTCCACGTACTCCTCCCTCTCAGTTTTCGTCTTCCAAAGCTGCTAAGATCTCGGGCTTTGTGAGAATGAAGAAGTCGCTTTCTACGAAGCAAGCTTTTAGAAAGGTCCATGATTGGATGGAAAAGAGGAAAGCTTCGGGCAAGACCTCTTTCGCTTTACCACCTTCAAGACTCGGTGGCAAAGCTGGTATGTGGTATGAGACGGGAGAAAACGTCGGAGTCAAGCTTCCAGCCTCAGCTCAAGGAGACTTTGGTAGCATTGTAGATGCCACCAGAAGATCTTTTTTGTCTTCCTCGAAGGTCTCGTGGACACATAGCGAGTTAGACTTTCACCTTAAAGGCCTCTTCAGGACACTAGAGGTCTTTAATTTTCTTGACTGGTGCCTGGGAGTATTGGATGCCAGGTCCAGGAGTTCTGATTCCATCAGTCTGGGGGAGCTGTCCAGTGTATTGTCTTGCATGGACAAGGCCGTCAGGGATGGTTCTGAGGAATTGGCTGCTCATTTCAGCACGGGACTGCTTAAGAAAAGAGCACTTTTTTGCAATTTTACTGCAAAGTCGGTCTCACCAGCGCAAAAAGCGGATCTTCTTTTCGCTCCTTTCTCAGAACATCTCTTCCCCCAGTCTATGGTAAAGGACATAGCTGCTAGTCTCCAGGAGAAAGCAACTCAAGACCTTCTGGCACAGTCTTCTAGAAGCCTGCACTACTTCTTCGTCTTCTGGGTCCTCTGCTTTGAAGAAGTCGAAGCCCTTTCGATCCGCTTCTTCCTCGAAGCCAGCCCCTCGAGGAAGAGGCTCTTTCAGAGGCAAGACTCCCGCTCCTTCCAAGAGCAAGAAGTGAGAGGGAAGTCCTTCAGACACCGGTAGGAGCCAGGCTTCTACATTTCGCGGAAGCTTGGGAAGAGAGAGGTGCCGACGCTTGGTCTCTGGACATCGTCAAGAAGGGGTACAGAATTCCTTTCCTGATGTTACCCCCGCTGTCTTCGACACCAAAGGATTTGTCTCCGTCGTATCAGGGAGAAAAGCAGAAAGTGCTTCACGATCTACTAGATCAAATGATCGAGAAGCAGGCAGTGGAACAGGTCTTCGACCGGAGTTCTCCGGGGTTTTACAACCGTCTGTTCCTAGTGCCGAAGCAGTCAGGGGGGTGGCGCCCCGTTCTGGATGTCAGCAGTCTAAATCGCTTCGTTACCAAGCAGAAGTTCAAGATGGAGACACCTCAATCCGTGCTTGCAGCTTTAAGACCGGGGGATTGGATGGTCTCGTTAGACCTTCAGGACGCATACTTTCACGTCCCCATCCATCCCCGATCAAGGAAATACCTGCGGTTTGTCCTGAAAGGGAAGATTTTCCAATTCAGGGCACTCTGCTTCGGTCTCAGCACGGCGCCGATGGTGTTCACCGTTCTTATGAAGAACGTTGCGAGGTGCCTCCATCTTGCGGAAATAAGGATCTCTCTCTACCTAGACGACTGGCTTATTCGAGCCTCATCGCAAGACAGGTGTCTGAAGGACCTTCACACGACTCTGTCGTTAGCGAAGTCCCTGGGACTTCTGGTGAATCTCGAGAAGTCGCATCTGACTCCTTCTCAATCCTTAGTCTATCTGGGGATTCAGATGGACTCAGTGGCTTTTCGGGCTTTTCCGTCCCAGGGGCGACAACTTCAATGCCTGGACAAAGTGTCGGCCTTTCTAGGGAAGGAAACATGCTCGGTGAGGGAATGGATGAGTCTGCTGGGGACCATTTCCTCACTGGAGAAGTTTGTTTCTCTGGGAAGGTTGCACCTCCGACCACTTCAGTTCTTCCTCTCAAGCAATTGGTCACGCAAACAGGATCTAGAAGAGGTCTTGTTTTTGACGGAAGAAGTGAAAAAGCACCTCAAATGGTGGTTGGATCCAAAGAAGCTTGCGGAAGGACTTTCGCTCAAGCTTCGGAACCCCGACCTAGTGTTGTTCTCCGACGCGTCCTCCACGGGTTGGGGAGCAACACTGGGAGGGAGAGAAGTGTCAGGCACCTGGAGAGGGGAACAGGTGTCCTGGCACATCAACCTAAAAGAACTCTCAGCGGTTTACCTCGCTCTAAGGTTCTTCGAGGAGGAAGTCTCCAGCAAAGTGGTTCAGATAAACTCGGACAACACCACAGCCTTGGCATACCTCAGGAAACAGGGGGGAACTCACTCTCATTCTCTGTTCGTCATCGCGAGGAATATCCTGATTTGGGCGAAGTCGCAAAACGTCACGATTCTGACAAGGTTTGTGTCAGGCGTGGAAAACGTGCGAGCGGACCTTCTCAGTCGGCAAGGACAGCTTCTGCCGACGGAATGGACCCTTCATCAGGAAGTATGCCAGGCGCTATGGAAGCTGTGGGGACGTCCTCATGTGGACGTTTTCGCAAACTTCCCGAACGAAGAGACTTCCGCTGTATTGCTCCCCAGTTCTGGACCCGGGAGCAGTGGCAGTAGACGCCCTACTGTGGAATTGGTCGGGACTAGACATTTACGCTTTTCCCCCATTCAAAATCCTCGGGGAAGTAATGAGGAAGTTCGCTGCATCAGAAGGAGCGAGAATGACCCTCATCGCCCCCTTCTGGCCAGCGGCCGACTGGTTCACGGAGGTGATGTCCTTCCTAGTAGACTTTCCGAGGACTCTGCCCCTAAGGAAAGATCTACTCAGACAGCCCCACTTCGAGAGGTACCACAAAAACCTCCCCGCTCTGAGTCTGACTGCGTTCAGACTATCAAGAAGTTGGCCAGAGCGAGGGGTTTTTCAAGACCTGTGGCAACGGCGATTGCCACCGCAAGGAGGCCCTCCTCAATCGCAGTTTACCAATCAAAGTGGGCTGTCTTTAGAAGTTGGTGCAGAAGGAAGGGCATTTCCTCCACCTCAACCTCTGTGAGCCAGATAGCAGATTTCCTTCTTCACCTTAGGAAAGAAGCGAAACTAGCCGTTCCCACGATTAAAGGCTACAGAAGCGTGCTTTCTGTGGTCTTCAGACATAGAGGACTCGACTTAGCGAATGATAGAGACATTCATGATCTCATTAGATCATTTGAGACTGTGAAAGTTCTCCAACCTAAAGTACCATCGTGGAACTTAGACGTGGTACTGAAGTTTCTCATGTCGAGTCAATTTGAACCGCTCCATTTAGCCTCGCTTAGGAATCTTACTAAGAAGACCATTTTCCTAACCGCTCTGGCGACGGCGAAGAGGGTTAGCGAAATTCAAGTCATAAGCAAGCATATTGGGTTCAAGGATCATAGTGCAGTTTGTCCCTTAAGTCCTACGTTCTTAGCAAAGAACGAGAACCCTTCCAACCCTTGGCCGAGAACGTTCGAGATCAAGGGGTTGTCGGAGCTAGTGGGACCTGAAGCTGAGAGAGTCCTGTGTCCTGTCAGGGCTCTCAAGTTTTATTTGCAGAGAACCAGAGCATGCAGAGGTTCTTCGGAGAACTTGTGGTGCTCTGTGAAAAAACCAGATCTTCCGATGTCGAAGAATGCACTGGCGTTCTTCTTAAGAAGTACGGTTAAGGAAGCCCATGAAAAGTGTAGTGAAAGTGACATGGAGCTTCTGAAAGTGAAAGCCCACGAGTTGAGGGCTATTGCTACTTCGGTGGCTTTTCACAAAAATATGGCAATCAAAGACATTTTGGGCGCCACTTATTGGCGAAGCAATTCGGTGTTCGCTTCACACTACCTGCGGGAGGTGAAAGCAACATACGAAAATTGTTACTCGCTCGGACCATACGTCGCTGCAGACACTGTTTTGGGGGCAGGAGGTAGCGCTCATCCTATCCTTTAATGGTTTAGGGGAGTTTTTAACTTGTGTTATGGTTGTGGGGTTGACCGCCTGCGGCGGATCTCCCTTCCATTAGCTTAGTCTATGTGGGATACTTTTGGTAGGCTACGCCAGGTGGTTTGGTTTTTACTTCGTTGCCCTCATTTGTATGGTCAATGGTCTAGTCACGTCGTGGTCTCGCCCTGTTTGACAGACATCTGGATTGTGCACCAGCTATATAGGTCTCTACTCGCTGGCAACTCTAGTAGCACAAGCAGACTTACGCGGCAGTAACCACGAAGTCAGCTATGCTAACAGGTAAGGAATCAAGATATCAATTATCTGCATATATATGTTTCCTAAAATCTTCTATTCTGTCTACTCCCACCACCAAAGGTGGGATTCAGCTATATATATATCTGACAGGTAAGTTTCATGAACAAAATGATATTGTAATGATACAATTAAGTTTGTTCATACTTACCTGGCAGATATATATATAGCTGTATTTTTCCGAATCCGACAGAAATTTAAACACTTACGACACACGCAGTGGGAGTCAGGTGGTTAGTACCCATTCCCGCCGCTGGGAGGCGGGTATCAGGAATCATTCCCATTTTCTATTCATAATTTTTTTATTTCCACTGTCTCCTGAGGGGAGGTGGGTGGGTACTTGATTATATATATCTGCCAGGTAAGTATGAACAAACTTAATTGTATCATTACAATATCATATTTGTAATTTTTTCAGTAAGTTTCTCAAGTTAAGTCTCTTGTGTATACTGTATTGTATACACTTCTGCAGTATGTTGTTTGATCAAAAGACAATCATTAATAAACAATATCCATATGTGGCGGTCTTCCTTAGATTATCTATGGCTGTGTTAATTCCATAGATAGTTAAAAGTAACAATATTTAATAATGCTGATGTAGTATTTGCTTAGGTTTCTGTAATTCATTATTTGATGACACTAGACTAGTGATTCAGATAGCATTGCATTCCTCTTTTTTCTCTTTCTCTCTCTCTCTGTTAGTGTACCTCGTTGGTTATATTATTTATGTGGCTGGATAAGTTCTTTCTTTTAAATAGTTTCAGTATTTTTGAGTTATTCAACCGTTGTATATATGCATTTATGTTTTGATTTATTTTTTATATAGTAATACTAACTAACTGGCAACAAAGTATTGATAGTTATTTGGTATGGAAGCACACTACTCTCCAGCTAGAATTGGTTTTCTTTTCAAAGTTGCAAAGCTGTTGTATTATTTCAGTTTTTAGGTAGAGAACTAGGCAAAAGAAACAGTTTTTGGCAATTAGGTTCTGTATGTTCTACATTGTGGTCGTGTCTTGAGGTGTAGGACAGCGCCAGCGATCTAGTCCATTTGTCTGTATGAAATTTAGATGTACAATACTGTATTAGAGCATCTGATTAGTGGTAACTGTAGTGAGCATGGTTTGATTGATTTTTTAATTTTTGAGTGGCTTTTTTTATCTTATTATTATTGAATAGGGCTTTGTTTTGCTTCACAAATTGATTTGAATGTTTTACACTAGCAGTTACCAGTTGACTGTTTCTTGGTTGGTGTGGTGTATTGTGTTTTAAAGATTTTTTTATTTATTTTTTTACGGGGCTCGGCTTGTAGAGGAGCTTACCAGCAGGTGTTAATTGTTTATTGTTACATATAATGTCTTTGGTTAGGAAAATTTATTCCTGTAATTTGTTATTGTGCTTTATTTAAATTCACTGTAATCTACTGCAAATTGATTTAGAACTGGAAATTTGCTCTGGTGCAGTGGAAGGCCTGAATGTATTAGCAACAAGTTTCCCTTGTCATTTTGCAATTTAGCTAGATCTAGGGTACTTATCCGCGGCGGCCTAGGCTATGGCAGTTGCGGTTTTTCTATGCAGTTTTACCTACTGTACAAGAATTTAAAGTAACATTTATTCGGACGACTGTAATTAACCCCCAGGGGCCAGTACTAAACACAGCAAAATAATTGGACCCCAATCCCTTGTGTATGTCGTATCCGCGGTTACATTTCTTGCAGGGTAATTCTAAAGAATAGTTCCGCATGAACTGTAAGGAACGTAACCGCGGATACGACATCCATTAGGGATTGGGACGTAATGTATTTCGCCGCGTTTAATACTGGCCCCTGGGGTTTAATTACAGTCGTCCGAATAAATATTACTTTAAATTCTTGTTCAGTAAGTAAAATAACATAGGAAAACGTCAATTGCCATAGTCTAGGCCACCGCGGATTGCTTATGTAGAAATACCGCAATTTAGGAAATAGTACAGAAATTTTGCTGTCTTAGGAATCCACAATTTAAATTAATAATAGAGGTGTATAGGTCTTGGTGTTTTAGTCACACTAGATAGGGGTTTGCTTAGTTTTTTAATTGGTTGATCTAAGTATGTAATTACTTTCCATCTGTTATTTCTTTGGAAATTTACTTTACCTATAGTAATTGGGTGCTTATTAAGAATTTACCTTTATATATTGTCTGTCGTTTTTGATTGTTGGGCTGTTTCCCTTTTTGTTGCTTTTTGAAAATGGCCATACTACATTAGGCACCAGTAATTGATTTGCAGCAGAAATTAGTGTCATTTAAAAGAACAATGAGAAATTTCAGGAAAATGTTTTCCATGAGGAAAAGAACAATTATATGTAGGAATGGATTTAAAATTAAAAATTGTTACATTGAAATGGGTATGTCTGGTACTGCTAAGGTTTTTATGTATTTAATTTTGTTAGCATTTATAGTTTTGTGACCTTATAGGAGAACAGGTAAATGTGCAAAAATATGGTGTCAAACAATGCCAGAGTGCAGTGAAAGTTAGGTTTGGCAATACAATCCTCCAAGTAATAAAAGTTCACACTGCTTAATAGTATCATACTTGTGTACCTAACTTGCGTTCAAAAGCTTATGGTGACTCTGCATTTTAGTTGATGCTCTGTACGATATCAAAGTTTGTCCACTGTTAAATTCATTCTTGCCACAGTGTCATAAGGTTGCATTCCTGAGAGACTGGAACTGAGGACCCTCAATTGGCCTGCTGGTTTAATGCAAAATTATGTGTCAGAGTTCTTTGAGAGTCAGAATGCTTATGCTTGTGAGTGGGTGTTTCTGCTGTTTGCATGGTTTAAGATACCTCCACCCAAATGTACTCAATAGACTTGAATTATGGTTGAAAAACAAGCCATGCAATATTGAGCAGAAAGGACTATAATGAACTGAAGTTGCAGAATCCAAGTATCAACATAGTTTTGTAAATGGAACTGGGATCAGTAGAGGGTGACGTGGAGATTTGCATTTGCAGGCATCTGGAGATCTCCTCAGACTTGTTTAGACTCATTTTGGATCTGAACACCACTACCATGCCAGTGATATATACTAAGAGCATCAAATTGAATTTGTGGTGGTGATAGCTTTTCCCTGCTTCTCGACCTTCAAAATCTAATGCAGTTCTATCCTTTTCCCTGCTTTGTGTCCTTCAAAATTTAATGCAGTTCTATATCAAAATGCTTTCTTCTATCATGATTGTTCATCTCTCCTGTATGACTGCATTCTCAGATATCTGTTCCCAATTTTTTTTTTTCATCGTGTTTCATCTCTCCTTTATGACATCCACATCCTCTGATATACACCACAAACTCTTTTTAGTTGCCTCCATGATCTCCATGCAGTGGCAGGAACTAGTGTTGCCCCAAAAGGTGAATGCTTTTGAGTCTTTACAGTCTAACATGATATACGGTATATAAAATTTTAGTAGAATTGTGATTACATTGATGTCAGTACTATGTACAATTAAAGTTCCATTCTCAATACCATATCTAGTGACTATTGTTGATGATTACTTGGATAGCATTCAGAGTAATGCATTGGAAAATAGTCTAGGAGCAAAGTGACATTTTCAGCCTCATAAAGGAAAAAGATATTACAATCCTGAGCATGGCCTACTACATTCATTTGAGGGATGTGTGTTCAGTTCATTGGTTTGAAAATTGAGTTTTCATGTATGACACTTACCTGGCAGGTATATATATAGCTATATTCTCTGTTCGCACTGGCAGAATTTTCAAAACTCGCGGCAACCGCTAGATCACTGGTAGTTCAGGTGATCGCCACTCCGCTCCCGTGGCGCTGGTGCTCGGAATCATTCCCATTTTCGTCAGATTTTTTTCTGCCACTGAACCGGCAACATTGTTGTTGGTTCCCTGCTAGAATTCGAAACTCGTTAGCTGACTTTCGCTGTACTTGGATGGTTTATTGGGTATCGTATTGGAAAGTTGGATTGGCAATCGCGATTGGAAGTTATTATAATGTCTGATTCTGGTATAGTATTTCGAGTGTGTATGAAAGAAGGGTGTAAGGTGAGACTACCGAAAGCTTCGGTAGACCCTCACACACTATGTAAGAAAAGTGTAGAGAGGTTTTGTGTACTTGGGACAATAGATGTAATGAGTGTGAAAGTTTAAATGAGAAAGAATGGAAGACTTTCACCAAATATGTTGAGAGACTTGAAAAGGATAGAGTAAGAAGATCGGTGTCTCGGAGTGAGAGGTCAGGTTCTTCTAGTAAGGCCTTGAATAATTCTGTTATTTCGCCCCCTTCTTCCCAAGTAGAAGTTGTTAATCCTTCTCCTCAGGTCTCTCCTGCGCCCGCTGCTGTTTCTGAGGATACTAATATTGTGAAAGTGTTTGCCGCCCTTGCGTCAATGGGCGATCAGATCAGCGTCTTACAGACAAAGTGGGTACGATTGAAAGTGTCAGTGTAGTGGAGGGGGCGGCTGATCGTCTCACTCGTGCTCTAGACCTAGACCTCTGCCAAGCTCCCAGACCCAAGGGAGAATGGCCATGTCGACAGTCGAAGGGAGGCGAGAGGGGTTCCCTTACGATCAGTCGTCCCTTATTCAGCAGTCCTGTTGCGTCCCAGGCTGCAGCAGTGCGCCATAGAAAAGGGGCGACACTGGGAAGTGTCTTTCCTCGACAGATAGTGCTGCGTCAGGCAGGTATGGACGTTATGCGGAAGTTTCGCGTCCTCTGAAGAGGACGCATAGACCTACGTCTTCTCAAGATGAGCGTTACCCGCAAGAACGGTGGAGTAGTCCCGAGATTTTCTCTTCTAGTGATGAGGAAGAGGTGGTTCCGATTAAAAGGAGGAGATCCTTTAAGTCAAGACAAGACGCAAGACCTCATGTGTACGACGGTTCTCGGGATAGGAGCTCTCCTTCTGAATACGGAGCAGTCTCTCCGATATCTTCCCCTTATCGTAGAATCAAGATCGAGTTTCTCGTGTTGATGATCCGTCTCGTCTTCGTTCTCCGCTTGCTCAGACTTCACGCCAGGAAGCAGAGAACTAAGGAACTTCCTTGAAGAGATGCAAGGAAGGTTAGCCGATTTGGTTAAATCGTGGGGAACATCGGAACTTCCTCCTACAAGGCGTAAGGACGCATCTCTCCCAGTCAAGTCGTCTAAGAGGACGCATGATGGTTGGCCTCCTTCTCGTCAGGCTTCGGGAGTCTCGGGTAGGACGCAAGTACGGAGCAGGACGCAGGACGCAAGTTACGAGAACAGGAAGCAGGACGCAAGTTTTCGGAGCAGGACGCAGGACGCAAGCTTCCGGAACAGGAACGCAACCTCGGAGCTCAGAAGGACGCAGGACGCAGGCGGCAGGAGCAGGTTTCTTCACGCGAGGTTGGAGAAGATTTTCTGCAGCAAGACCTGGGTTTACAGGATGTGTCTTCGGCAAGAGGAAATAGAAGACTTAGAATCTGAGGAAGAAAAAGAAGGTGAAGCACCTTCTTCAGATTATAAGAAATTGACGAATTGCCTTCTTTCACTTTTGGAGGGGATTTTCAGCCTGCAGCTCCGACATCACCCCTTTCTCAATTCTCCAAGAATAAAACTCCGAAGAAGTCCTCGTTTTTTTTTGAAGATGAAGTTTTCGATTACGGCTAAGAAGGCTCTTCAAAGAATTGATACGTGGTTGAAGGAAAAGAGGGAAGCGGGCAAGACTGTGTTCTCTTTCCCTCCTGCCAAATTGGCATCGAAGTCCGGAATTTGGTATGCGACAGGGGAAAATCTCGGCCTGGGAGTGCCTGCCTCCTCCCAGGGGGTGGGATTTTTCCAACATTGTGGACAGTTCCCGCAGACATGCCTTGAATTCGGCCAAAGTGTGGTGGTCTCCATCAGAATTAGATTATCTCTTGAAAGGGATTTTCCGGACCTTCGAGGTTTTTAATTTTCTGGATTGGTCCTTGGGAGCTCTGGGACGAACAGTGGAAGATAATAAAGCAACGGCTTCTCAACTCCCAAGCAGTATTATGTCCTGCATGGACAAAGCCTTAAGGGATGGAGCGAATGAATTGGCATCTCTTCACCGCAGGAGTTTAAAGAAAAGGTCACTCCTATGCTCTTTTGCTGCTAAGGGCGTTTCTAACGCCCAGAAATCCGAATTGTTTTTTCTTTTTTCCCCACTTTCGGAGCAATTGTTTCCTGAACGGATATTATCAAGGATATTTCGCTTTCCCTAACTCAGAAGGCGACGCAGGATCTGTTAACTTCCTCGGTAAGGAAATTTTTACCAACAAGGTAGTTAAGTTAAGAACTCCTAAGGAATCAAGGCAAGCTAGTCAGCCCTTTCGAGGCAAGTCCTTTTCTCGTCCGGCCTTCAGAGCAAGAAGAGCTCCGTCCAAGAGGGGTTCGAAACCCAGTACTAAACAATGAACAGCAAGTCCTTCAGACATCAGTAGGTGCCAGACTCCAGAAGTTTTGGGAGATTTGGCAAGAAAAGGGAGCAGATCCTTGGGTAGTCAAGGTGGCCAAAGAAGGTTACAAGATCCCTTTTCTAAAGAGACCGCCTCTTGCGACATCGCCAAGAGAGCTGGGAGCTCACTACAGCGATCCAGGGAAACAAGAAGCACTACAAGAACAAGTTCTTTCTATGCTCAAGAAAGGAGCAATAGAACCTGTTCTGGATCACTTATCTCCGGGATTTTACAACCGGCTGTTTTAGTAGCAAAATCCTCGGGGGGATGGAGACCAGACTGGACGTAAGTCAACTCAATTTATTTGTGGAGAAAACAAAATTTACGATGGAGACGACCGATTCAGTACTGGCAGCGGTACGTCCAGGGGACTGGATGGTCACCCTGGACCTTCAAGACGCATATTTTTCATATCCCAATTCATGCAAGATACAGGAAGTACCTGAGATTTGTGATCCAGAACAGGTTTTTTTCAGTTCAAAGCCCTCTGTTTTGGACTGTGCACAGCCCCACAAGTTTTTACAAGAGTGATGGCGAGCGTGGCGAAGTGGCTACACATTCTAGGAATAAGAGTGTCTCTATACCTGGACGATTGGCTCATAAGAGCCCAATCAAGAAAGCATGTCTGGAGGACTTAGAAAATGACGTTAACATTAACGAAAGAGTTAGGGTTGATGGTGAACTTAGAAAAGTCGAATATGAACCCAGTCAGGAGCTAGTTTATTTGGGGATTCTGATCTCCTCAGTGACTTTTCGGGCTTTTCCGTCTCCCAACAGACAAAGATCTGTGCATACCGGAAAGTGCCCAAGCCTTTGTCTAGAGAAAGAACAATGTTCATGGACACGAGAGGGATGGATAGCTTACTGGGGACAACTCTCGTACCCTGGGAACGGTTCGTTTCTCTAGGAAGGAGGCTTCAACAATGAGATCCCCTACAAATTTTTATTTTGAACCAAGTCCTGGCCAAGAAAAATCGCAACCAGATTCCCTTCCTTTTGTTTCGAATTCCTCGCAAGATCAAAGAGGAGTTAAAGTGGTGGCTAACTCCGGGGAAGTTAGCAAAGGGAGCGTCTCTCCAGCAAAAGAACCCAGACCATGTATTGTTCTCAGACGCCTCGGACGCAGGTCTGGGGAGCGACTCTCGGACTTCAAGAAGTTTCAGGTCGTTGGAGCAAGGAGGAAACGGCTTGGCATATAAACAGGAAGGAACTGATGGCGATTTTCTTGGGCCTTGAAGGAGTTCAACGCGGTGATTCGCAACAAGGTGGTACAAGTCAACGCGGACAATACCACAGCTCTGGCGTACATCCGCAAACAAGGAGGGACACATTCAATCTCTCTTTGCAAGTTGGCGGAGGAGATCCTTCTTTGGGCAGAGAAGGAAAACGTAACCCTTCTCACCAGATTCATTCAAGGGGAGAAGAATGTGAGAGCGGACCTGTTGAGCAGGGAAGGTCAACTTCTATCACAGAATGGACGCTTCATTTAGAAGTATGCCAGAGTCTGTGGAAATTATGGGGTCGCCAGTAGTAGACTTGTTTGCGACAGCAATGACGAAGAGATTGACGACGTATTGCTCTCCAGTCCCAGACCGTCAAGCAGTCGCAGTAGACGCTTTTCTTCTAGATTGGACGGGGCTAGACGTCTACGCCTTTCCCCCGTTCAAGATATTAGGGAAGGTTTGTTTTTGAAGAATTCAGGGAGAGTCAAGGGACAAGAATGACTCTCATAGCTCCATACTGGCCGGCCCGAGATTGGTTCACAGAGGTACTGGAATGGACAATAGATGTACCAAGGACACTTCCAGCAAGAGTAGATCTACTCAAACAGCCTCACTTCAACAGGTACCACAAGAACACCTCGCTCTGGGTCTGACTGCGTTCAAGACTATCGAAAGACTTGTCAGAGCGAGGGGGTTTTCTAGAGAGCGGCCAGAGCGGTGGCCGGAGCTAGAAGAGCCTCTACTATTAAGTTGTACCAGGCGAAGTGGGGAATCTTTCGCAAGTGGTGCAAGAGTCGGAAGATTTCTTCATCCAGTACCTCTGTGACCCAAATTGCCGACTTCCTTTTATACTTAAAGAAGGAAATAAAATTGTCAACTCAGACGATTAAAGGGTATCGAGTATGTTGGCTTCTGTATTTCAGACATAGAGTCTAGATATTACAAATAATCTAGATCTGAGAGACCTCATAAGGTTCCTTTGCAACAAGGAAGGAGCCCCAATACAGAGCGCCTTCCTGGAATCTCGATGTGGTCCTGAATTTTTAGGAACTAGTAAGTTTGAACCGATGGATCAAGCTTCGTTGAGAGATATCACAAAAAAAGACCATCTTTTTAGTGGCATTGGCCACAGCTAAAAGGGTGAGTGAGCTGCAAGCAATTAGCAAACAATTTGGTTGGAAACATGACAAAAGCGGTTTGCTCTTTTCACAGGGGTTCTTGGCCAAGAACGAGAATCCAGCTCAATCCATGGCCAAGGTCGTTTGAGATGATGGGTCTTCAGATCTAGTAGGACAGGAACAGAGATAGTTCTTTGTCCAGTAAGGGCATTGCGCTATATTTGGATAAAACCAGTAAGATTAGAGGAACTTCAGAATCCACTGTGGTGCTCTGTGAAGGACCCTAGCAGAGCAATGACCAAAAATGCTATGGCCTTTTTTCCTTAGGGAACTAATTAAAGAATCCTCATATTGTTATGCCAAGAAGAAAATTTTCGGCATCCTTAAGGTTAAGGCACACGAAGTGAGAGCAGTAGCTACTTCTTGGCTTTTAAAAAAAGAATATGGCCCTCAAAGATATCATTGAAACGACGTTTTGGAGGACTAATTCAGTGTTTGCAAGTCATTACCTCAGAAACGTAAAACAACGTTTGACAATTGTCAAAAACGTTGGGTCCATATGTATCCTCAGGAGCAGTATTGGGCAAAGGATTTTCCCACCCCATAACTTACTAACATGCTAGGTAGTTTAATGAAGTGGTGTTGTTTTTACGGTTGTCTGAGAGGGTGATTTCCTCTTCAGTCGGTGAAGTGTAGTGTGTTAGGTTAGTGTTTTGTGTGGTTGGTTTCAGGTGGTCCTACTTATCCTAGCATGAATGCCCGTGGTAAGAGAGGGCTAGGGTTTCCTGTCAACAAATTGGTCCCGTCCAGTTGTCAGACCCTTGTATTTAGCTTCATCAACTAATAGGTCACGTCCTAGTTGGAAGCTACTAAGGCTTAGCAGGCTAAGAGGCAGGAATGCTGAAGTCAGCTACCTTAGCAGGTAAGGAATCTAAGAGTATTTTAAATTTTTTTAAAACTCTTACAATGTTGCTGTCTTTGACCCACCTCCAAATGTGTCAATCAGCTATATATATACCTGCCAGGTAAGTGTCATACATGAAAATGATGTTATTATGATATAACAAAGTTTCATGTATACTTACCTGGCAGGTATATATAATTAAATTCCCACCCACCTCCCCTCAGGAGACAGGGTTCAGAGAGAAAAATCTGACGAAAATGGGAATGATTCCGAGCACCAGCGCCACGGGAGCGGAGTGGCGATCACCTGAACTACCAGTGATCTAGCGGTTGCCGCGAGTTTTGAAAATTCTGCCAGTGCGAACAGAGAATATAGCTATATATATACCTGCCAGGTAAGTATACATGAAACTTTGTTATATCATAATAACATCATTTTTGGGAGGGTGTATGTATTGAGCACCACTATTTGTAGTAGGAGGAGGAGGAAGATAGAAAAGAGAGAGAGAGAGAGAGAAAGTGAAAAAAAAACAGCTGTAAACACTCACAAGAACAATGCTATGATAAGACTTCCCAGAAATAATGCTATTATTATGCAGTGTGACTTAGTTGTCATATGATATTCAGTATTTACTAGTATTAAGCCTTATTGCCAGTTGAGATTATTATGGGGAGAGAATGCCAACACTGACATATTGAAGTGAATATGAATACTATACTGTTTAGTATTTCACATTATTGTGTCATTGTAATACATACAACTTCAAATAGAAACAATGATAGAATGATTTCAGATGGCTAAATGTAGGCTTTTTATACTTTGTATGAATGATCTGACAGTTAAGATAAATATTGATTTCATATCAGGATTGTGTTGCTTTTAAACCTATAAGATTTATATAGTGTGCTTATAATTTGGTGATATGATGCTCAGTAAGTTGGTAATATCTTATATTTTTCCCTCTAATTCTGTCATCTTTCAAGAAATTACATGTGCATACTAAATTGTGATAGGAGTATGTATATATAACTACAAGTATACAGTTGACCTCTGGTATTTGCCGGAGTTAGGGACCACAACTGCTTACAAATAGCTGAAATCCACAATTAGTATTTGAGACCCCTCTAAAAACTCTCTTAGTTTACTATTTTAATAGTTCAAACAGCAAATACTATACTTTAACAAAAAACTTTTGGTATAATTTCAGATTCAGCTTACAACCTTACCCTTAACCCTTACAGGACGGGCTAAATATATACTATTTTGCACACTCTTAGACCGGGCCAAATTTAAGGTGGGGCATTAAAAAAAAAAAAATCTGTGGTAATAAAAGGAGGATATGCATGTGCACATTCTGTAAGAAAAAAATTATCTTTACCTTCCATGAAAAGTTTAAAATGAGTACTATTTGCAGCCCTGTGTATGACCTCTATTTGAAAAGACAGACATAAAAATATGCAAATTTTACCAAGTCACCAATGTTTTTTCTAATTTTATTTATTTTGTAAAAACAATATTGATGATAAAATATTTATGGGACTTCCTGGAATGGGGAAGTGCAGTGCATTTGGCAAAAGTTTTTTAAGAAAATTTGTTATATCTTTACAAGTATCCCTCCCCCTCATTCCTAGCCTGTAAAGTTAGAAAAAAAATTACTGTTCTATGGGCAAAAGGTCATAGTTTATAACAAAAAGTGTTGACAAATGTTCATCATTACTGCAAGTTATGCTTACATGTTTATATATTTATATGCAGTAAAGCAATACTTATGCAGAAAGCAAAACTACTGAGAGAGAGAGAGAGAGAGAGAGAGAGAGAGAGAGAGAGAGAGAGAGAGAGAGAGAGAGAGAGAGAGAGAGAGAGAGAGAGAGAGAGACTTTTAGGCCAAGTGCTGTTTCTTGCATTGCTTTTAAGAGAGAGAGAGATAATCTTTTAGGCCAAGTGGTGTCTTTTGCAGCATTGCTTTTAAGAGAGAGAGATACTTTTAGGCCAAGTGCTGTTTCTTAAATTGCCTTTGAGAGAGAGAGAGAGAGAGACTGTCCGTCTTTTAGGCCAAGTGCTGTTTCTTGAATTGCTTTAAAGAGAGAGAGAGAGAGAGAGAGAGAGAGAGAGAGAGCAAGCATGTTTTAGGCCGAGTGCTGTTTCTTGCATTGCTTTTAAGTATAGCTCTTGGGTTACTCTGTGTTTTGTTAGTTTGTTATTATATGATTTTACTTGTATGCATCTCTTTTCAAGTGAATTTAAATTTCTTTCTATTTTACTCTTAAGGCTTGTTAATCACATCTTACTTGAGCATCATATCATGGTAAAATCAGTTATGTAGAGACCATAGCTGATTTATGTCCTTGTGACTTTTGTACATTTTTAACAGTAGCCATCAAAAGGTGGTCTACTTGCTGCTCCAGACTTGGCTGTGATTTGAGGAAGTATTTCAGGGTGGAGAGGAGAGGAGAAGGCTGGCATAATGCCTCCAGAATTGAATGAGGTGACACGCCCACTGGCTGTGCCCTCTCCCCAGACCTGTGGAGGAACCATCTCTGCGGGCCTCCTTCCTCCCAGACCAACAGGCGTTGGGGGAGAGGCTCGTCAGACAAACTGTCCATCGATGACAGGGTCTGCTGGAGAAAATGACACTGCTGTGGCAAGGGCATCTGTGGGTGCCACATCCACAAGTTTTGCCAAACTCCTCATAGCTCCAGACCTGAGAGCTGTTTTTGCTGAAGTAGGAGCCACCGATAAAGCTTACTCCTTTAAAGAGGTAAAGCATATGCCTGTTATTTGAGATTTGTAGTCCAAAGTTTTCATAAAGTTGTAGATTTGTTTTAGTAGTGAGAAGTTGTGATGAAACTGTAGATTTATTTTGAGTCAGAAACAGGTTTGTTGTAAGTTTTGTGAACTCTTGAAACAGAGTCAGGGCTGTTTTGAGGTAGAGTTGGACATGTTCTAAGAAAACTATTGAATGTATGTTGTATTTGAAATGGATAATGTTACTTTGCATGGCTGTGTGACCTTGTTTGTACAGTTCGTCAAGGGTTTTTGCTGCTCTATGAAAAGAAAATCAGACTTCATGCGAAAGAAAAGAATATGAGACTTTTTCTCATTTTGTACATTACAGTGTTTATGTCAAGAGGAAAGTCAAGAGATATTGGTTTATATTAATACTTTCATTTCCTTGTTGAACAATTGGTATACAATTTCACGAAGTACAAACACACTTTAAAACAGCAATGTGTTACATATTCTAAAATTGCTTAAATAGTACTGTATGGCTGATTGAGAAGAGGTCTTGTTAATTAATAGAAAACTTATAGACCAGACCTATTGGGCATGAAGTTAGAAATACCAATGTTTGTTCTTAGGAACAACTGAGAATCCGTGCAAGTTTTTTTTTTTTGTTTTTTTTTCTTCATGTAATTAAGTGGCTTATGTTAGGAAGAGTTTATATTGGGATTTTGTAATTTTATTTCTTCTTGGAACAATTTCCTGTCTTCTACCTTTCTGGGTCCTATGCAAAGTCAAGTTTTCAAGTGGACATTAATTTTATTTTGCTTTATATTTTGTTTGTAAAAGATTTAGTTTAGATTTAGATTGTTCCAGTCTGACTGTACTTTGATGTAGGTTTTTTGCTTTTAAAGAGTATCATAATATTCGTGGGATATATTTTATAAATGAAAAATGGGGAAATTTCTTTGCTTTCCCAGCATGATTATTAAGTGAAGAGTTCAGCACACTGCAGGGTTTTTCTGTCTGAGCCAAAAATAGTAAATTTGTGTTTCAAATGTGAGCTAAGGGTACAGGAGAAAATGTACATCTTAGGCTGTTACATATTAATGGAGGAAATGGTTTGTTTCAGGAGATAAAAGATCGTCAATGCAAATTGGGTATAGTGTACTTTAGTAAAAATTTATGATTATTGTGTACTTTTGGCCTTAAATGGCATTATGACCTACAATTAACCCTAACTACATAAGCCTATTGCTTTGGTTCTGTTCCCTATGATCTCTTACTAAATTGTTGTAATCTGGATCATGTCAAGATTAGTGAACCCACTATTTTTCAAGACAATATTATACTTCTTATGTACACTGTATATATATATATATATATATATATATATATATATATATATATATATATATATATATATATATATATATATATATATATATATATATATATATATATATATATATATAGTGGTAAAATATTGTCTTGAAAAATAGTGTGCTTACATTCAAGTTTGTTCATGAAACTTACCTGTCAGATATATATATAGCTGTATTTTTCCCGAATCCGACAGAAATTTAAACACTTACGACACACGCAGTGGGAGTCAGGTGGTTAGTACCCATTCCCGCCGCTGGGAGGCGGGTATCAGGAATCATTCCCATTTTCTATTCATAATTTTTCTGTCGCCGGTGCTGAAAACACCTGTTTGCAGCACCTCCGTCCAGATTTTGGAAACTTACTAGCTACTTGAGTATCCCTTTTGGTTTTTCTTTGGTATCTGAATTGGATCGGTGGCTTGGCACACGTTGACTTTGGTTTGATTTGAATTTGGTATTGATTTTTCTTTGATCAAGATGTCAGGGTCTAGTTCTGCTAGCGCTAGATTTTGTTCTATGTCCGAATGTAGAGGTAGGCTACTGAAAGCTTCAGTAGACCCACATTCTGTTTGTAAAGTTTGCAGGGGGAATGAATGTACGTTTGAAAGTCGTTGTAAGGAGTGTGAGAGATTAACAGAGTCGGAATGGAAGGCGTATGAAACTTATCTTAAGAAACTTGAGCGAGATAGGTTAAGGAGGTCTTCCTCCAGGAGTGTTTCAGGTAGGCAAGATTTAAATTATTCTCCTGCTAACCCTCCTTCTGTAGATTATGCTCCTACCCCTGTAGTGTTGCCTCCGGCCCCTGAGACAGTGTCGGTAGAAGGTAATACATTATCGCTAATTCTTGAATCGATTCGTAACTTAGAATCAAAAGTGTTAGCTCTGGAGAGCAAAAGTGAAGAGAAGTGCAGTGAATGACTCCCAGATTACGGGGAGAGAGCATGTCGAAAGTCAAAGGAGGGTTACGAGGAACCCCCACCGATCTGGCTTGCCTTCGGCAGCTTCTGACGAACCTACCCAGACTGCCAAGGAGCGTGCGCGTGCACGTCTTCTCAAGGAGTGCTTTTCTTCTTCTGAAGCTTCCTCCCCGCGCAAGGGGTGGAGCTCTCATACCGCATCACGTCCGCTGAAAAGGACGGCTCGCGTTCGGGACGCTTCACGTCCAAGTTGTTCTCCGGAACTTTGCTCGTCGCCTGATAGTGCGTTTGCTGCTTTTCCTCCGCAGAAGAAGCGTAAGGATTGTTCGGAGGCGGAGTCTTCCCTAGATGTTTCTTTCGAGCGCCGCAGTCGCTCTAAGGTGCGTGAAGTGGCGGTTCCTGGGAGTAGCAAGAAGGCGTCCCCTCGCCACTCGCCTGCTCACAGGATCAGCCCCTCCCCAGAAAAGGAGGCTTCACCTACAAGCAAGATTCTCCAGTCTCTTCAGCAGCAACTTCGAGATGTTTTTCCTTCGAGAGAGACTGTTCCACGTCGCCGTAAGAAGGATGACAATCTTCCTGTGAAGAGGTCGAGGCGTTCTCCCTTCTCCCTCTCCTGCTCGTCTCTCTCGTTTGAGTCTCCCTCTAGAGTTCGTTCTGCTCCCCAGCAACTTTCTAGAGGAGGCGAGAAATTCGTTTCTCGCTCTCGTGAAGCGGTTGTTTCCGTTGTTACGAAACTTGTGGATAAGAAGCGCGTTTCTTTAGATGCCGAGCGCGCTTCTGTGAAAGTCAAACGCGCTTTAGTGGACGCCGAGCGTGACTCGGTGCAAGTTTCGCGAGCGCCAGTGGACGCTCAGCGAGTTTTAGTGGACGCTCGGCGCGCACCAGTGGACGCTCGGCGCGCACCAGTGGACGCCGGGTGTACACCTGCGGCGTTTGAGCGCGCTTCAGTCGGCGCCAGTAGATTGGCTTCGGACGCCAAACGCGCGCCTACGGACGTCAGTTTTCCACTTCCGCAAGCACAAGCGGAAGCGGGAACTCTTCCTGTTCGCCGCTCTTTCTCTTTTGAGAAAGCTCGGGACTCTTCTTTACTTCCTCCGACTTCTCCAGTGTCTGAAGAGGAAATTAGTGACGCTTTCGTCGAAGTGGACGAAGAACAGCAGTTGGCTCCAGTTTCGACGGACTACAAGGTTTTGACTCGTTTGCTACAGTCAGTCTTTGCAGACACTTTCCAACCTGAAGCTCCACGTACTCCTCCCTCTCAGTTTTCGTCTTCCAAAGCTACTAAGATCTCGGGCTTTGTGAGAATGAAGAAGTCGCTTTCTACGAAGCAAGCTTTTAGAAAGGTCCATGATTGGATGGAGAAGAGGAAAGCTTCAGGCAAGACTTCTTTCGCTTTACCACCTTCAAGACTCGGTGGCAAAGCTGGTATGTGGTATGAGACGGGAGAAAACGTCGGAGTTAAGCTTCCAGCCTCAGCTCAAGGAGACTTTGGTAGTATTGTAGACGCCACCATGGTAGTATTGTAGACGCCACCAGAAGATCTTTTCTGTCTTCCTCGAAGGTCTCTTGGACACATAGTGAGTTAGACTTTCACCTTAAAGGCCTCTTCAGGACACTAGAGGTCTTTAATTTTCTTGACTGGTGCCTGGGAGTATTGGATGCCAGGTCCAGGAGTTCTGATTCCATCAGTCTGGGGGAGCTGTCCAGTGTATTGTCTTGCATGGACAAGGCCGTCAGGGATGGTTCTGAGGAATTGGCTGCTCATTTCAGCACGGGACTGCTTAAGAAAAGAGCACTTTTTTTGCAATTTTACTGCAAAGTCGGTCTCACCAGCGCAAAAAGCGGATCTTCTTTTCGCTCCTTTCTCAGAACATCTCTTCCCCCAGTCTATGGTAAAGGACATAGCTGCCAGTCTCCAGGAGAAAGCAACCCAAGACCTTCTGGCACAGTCTTCTAGGAAGCCTACTACTTCTTCGTCTTCTGGGTCCTCTGCTTTGAAGAAATCGAAGCCCTTTCGATCCGCTTCTTCCTCGAAGCCAGCCCCTCGAGGAAGAGGCTCTTTCAGAGGCAAGACTCCCGCTCCTTCCAAGAGCAAGAAGTGAGAGGGAAGTCCTTCAGACACCGGTAGGAGCCAGGCTTCTACATTTCGCGAAAGCTTGGGAAGAGAGAGGTGCCGACGCTTGGTCTCTGGACATCGTCAAGAAGGGGTACAGAATTCCTTTCCTGATCCGTTACCCCCGCTGTCTTCGACACCAAAGGATTTGTCTCCGTCGTATCAGGGAGAAAAACAGAAAGTGCTTCACGATCTACTAGATCAAATGATCGAAAAGCAGGCAGTGGAACAGGTCTTCGACCGGAGTTCTCCGGGGTTTTACAACCGTCTGTTCCTAGTGCCGAAGCAGTCAGGGGGGTGGCGCCCCGTTCTGGATGTCAGCAGTCTAAATCGCTTCGTTACCAAGCAGAAGTTCAAGATGGAGACACCTCAATCCGTGCTTGCAGCTTTAAGACCGGGGGATTGGATGGTCGCGTTAGACCTTCAGGACGCATACTTTCACGTCCCCATCCATCCCCGATCAAGGAAATACCTGCGGTTTGTCCTGAAAGGGAAGATTTTCCAATTCAGGGCACTCTGCTTCGGTCTCAGCACGGCGCCGATGGTGTTCACCGTTCTTATGAAGAACGTTGCGAGGTGGCTCCATCTTGCGGAAATAAGGATCTCTCTCTACCTAGACGACTGGCTTATTCGAGCCTCATCGCAAGACAGGTGTCTGAAGGACCTTCACACGACTCTGTCGTTAGCGAGGTCCCTGGGACTTCTGGTGAATCTCGAGAAGTCTCATACTGACCTCCTTCTCAATCCTTAGTCTATCTGGGGATTCAGATGGACTCAGTGGCTTTTCGGGCTTTTCCGTCCCAGGGGCGACAACTTCAATGCCTGGACAAAGTGTCGGCCTTTCTAGGGAAGGAAACTTGCTCGGTGAGGGAATGGATGAGTCTGCTGGGGACCATTTCCTCACTGGAGAAGTTTGTTTCTCTGGGAAGGTTGCACCTCCGACCACTTCAGTTCTTCCTCTCAAGCAATTGGTCACGCAAACAGGATCTAGAAGAGGTCTTGTTTTTGACGGAAGAAGTGAAAAAGCACCTCAAATGGTGGTTGGATCCAAAGAAGCTTGCGGAAGGACTTTCGCTCAAGCTTCGGAACCCCGACCTAGTGTTGTTCTCCGACGCGTCCTCCACGGGTTGGGGAGCAACACTGGGAGGGAGAGAAGTGTCAGGCACCTGGAGAGGGGAACAGGTGTCCTGGCACATCAATCTAAAAGAACTTTCAGCGGTTTACCTTGCTCTAAGGTTCTTCGAGGAGGAAGTCTCCAGCAAAGTGGTTCAGATAAACTCGGACAACACCACAGCCTTGGCATACCTCAGGAAACAGGGGGAACTCACTCTCCTTCTCTGTTCGTCATCGCGAGGAGTATCCTGATTTGGGCGAAGTCGCAAAACGTCACGATTCTGACAAGATTTGTGTCAGGCGTGGAAAACGTGCACGCGGACCTTCTCAGTCGGCAAGGACAGCTTCTGCCGACGGAATGGACCCTTCATCAGGAAGTATGCCAGGCGCTATGGAAGCTGTGGGGACATCCCCATGTGGACGTTTCGCAACTTCCCGAACGAAGAGACTTCCGCTGTATTGCTCCCCAGTTCTGGACCCGGGAGCAGTGGCAGTAGACGCCCTACTGTGGAATTGGTCGGGACTAGACATTTACGCTTTCCCCCATTCAAAATCCTCGGGGAAGTAATGAGGAAGTTCGCTGCATCAGAAGGAGCGAGAATGACCCTCATCGCCCCCTTCTGGCCAGCGGGTCGACTGGTTCACGGAGGTGATGTCCTTCCTAGTAGACTTTCCAAGGACTCTGCCCCTAAGGAAAGATCTACTCAGACAGCCCCACTTCGAGAGGTACCACAAAAACCTCCCCCCGCTCTGAGTCTGATTGCGTTCAGACTATCAAGAAGTTGGCCAGAGCGAGGGGTTTTTCAAGACCTGTGGCAACGGCGATTGCCACCGCAAGGAGGCCCTCCTCAATCGCAGAGTTTACCAATCAAAGTGGGCTGTCTTTAAGAAGTTGGTGCAGAAGGAAGGGCATTTCCTCCACCTCAACCTCTGTGAGCCAGATAGCAGATTTCCTTCTTCACCTTAGGAAAGAAGCGAAACTAGCCGTTCCCACGATTAAAGGCTACAGAAGCGTGCTTTCTGTGGTCTTCAGACATAGAGGACTCGACTTAGCGAATGATAGAGACATTCATGATCTCATTAGATCATTTGAGACTGTGAAAGTTCTCCAACCTAAAGTACCATCGTGGAACTTAGACGTGGTACTGAAGTTTCTCATGTCGAGTCAATTTGAACCGCTCCATTTAGCCTCGCTTAGGAATCTTACTAAGAAGACCATTTTCCTAACCGCTCTGGCGACGGCGAAGAGGGTTAGCGAAATTCAAGTCATAAGCAAGCATATTGGGTTCAAGGATCATAGTGCAGTTTGTTCCTTAAGTCCTACGTTCTTAGCAAAGAACGAGAAACCCTTCCAACCCCTTGGCCGAGGACGTTCGAGATCAAAGGGTTGTCGGAGCTAGTGGGACCTGAAGCTGAGAGAGTCCTGTGTCCTGTCAGGGCTCTCAAGTTTTATTTGCAGAGAACCAGAGCATGCAGAGGTTCTTCGGAGAACTTGTGGTGCTCTGTGAAAAAACCAGATCTTCCTATGTCGAAGAATGCACTGGCGTTCTTCTTAAGAAGTACGGTTAAGGAAGCCCATGAAAAGTGTAGTGAAAGTGACATGGAGCTTCTGAAAGTGAAAGCCCACGAGTTGAGGGCTATTGCTACTTCGGTGGCTTTTCACAAAAATATGGCAATCAAAGATATTTTGGGCGCCACTTATTGGCGAAGCAATTCGGTGTTCGCTTCACACTACCTGCGGGAGGTGAAAGCAACATACGAAAATTGTTACTCGCTCGGACCATACGTCGCTGCAGACACTGTTTTGGGGGCAGGAGGTAGCGCTCATCCTATCCTTTAATGGTTTAGGGGAGTTTTTAACTTGTGTTATGGTTGTGGGGTTGACCGCCTGCGGCGGATCTCCCTTCCATTAGCTTAGTCTATGTGGGATACTTTTGGTAGGCTAAGCCAGGTGGTTTGGTTTTACTTCGTTGCCCTCATTTGTATGGTCAATGGTCTAGTCACGTCGTGGTCTCGCCCCTGTTGACAGATCATCTGGAGTGCACCAGCTATATAGGTCTCTACCTCGCTGGCAACTCTAGTAGCACAAGCAGACTTACGCGGCAGTAACCACGAAGTCAGCTATGCTAACAGGTAAGGAATCAAGATATCAATTATCTGCATGTATATGTTTCCTAAAATCTTCTATTCTGTCTACTCCCACCACCAAAGGTGGGATTCAGCTATATATATATCTGACAGGTAAGTTTCATGAACAAAATGATATTGTAATGATACAATTAAGTTTGTTCATACTTACCTGGCAGATATATATAATCAAGTACCCACCCACCTCCCCTCAGGAGACAGTGGAAATAAAAATTATGAATAGAAAATGGGAATGATTCCTGATACCCGCCTCCCAGCGGCGGGAATGGGTACTAACCACCTGACTTCCACTGCGTGTGTCGTAAGTGTTTAAATTTCTGTCGGATTCGGGAAAAATACAGCTATATATATATCTGCCAGTAAGTATGAACAAACTTAATTGTATCATTACAATATCATTTCAAATCCTTTGGGAGGTGTAAGAGTATCCTAATACACTGATCTTTGTAAACTAATATGCAATGTTAATATTGCAGCCTTAGTGGTATGCTGTGCATGAAGTTCTTTAATTTCCTTATGGTAGTTACTGCAGTAAAATTTGAAAGGGAGTAAAAGAGTAACTAGACAGTATTAATAGTAAATCAGTTTCTTTATGTAAAAGTAGATTCTAAAGGATGTTCTAGTATGTGAAAGTTTTAAGGTTTTGCTGTGGTTCTCCTTAGATAACTTTTAGTGAGAAAGGATGACCTCAAATGCATTCTGATATAAGTAGGGAGAGCGGTAGCTATGAATTTTTTTTTTCCTTTGTAATTGCTCTTCCTATAGTTTTGACAACCTTTCTTTTTTATCCTGCAATTATGGTTATTATATAATCTTGTACTCTACTTTAGTTAAATTTAAAAATTTTCTTCTTGTACACTATACTGTCTATGATTTCTATAAGTTTTTTTTAGACATACAGTAATTTATATCTTTTAATGGTTAACAAAGACTTTAACCAGGTATTTTACTCTGGTACCGGTTTATACCGCTTAATGTTGCTGTTCGGTGGATCATAGGTACCTTTGACTTAGTGAATTCCATTTATTCATCTATATATATATATGCAGGCAGTCCCGGGGTTACGAAGGGGTTCCGTTCTTGACATACGTTGTAACCCAAAAATTGTCGTAAGACGGAACATCATCAAAAATCATAAGAAAACCTTACTTTTAATGCTTTGGGTGCATTAAAAAACTATGTAAGCTTCATTCTTATTGCATTTTTCATAAAAAAACCTTTAAATATTGATTATTTTGCCTTTTTGGTGTCATATTTCTTCCATCAGATCAGCGTTGTAGGCGTCGTAACCTGGAAATAATTTCTGATGAATATAATTGAGAAGTGCCTTAACCTCAGAACATCGTAAGCCGAACCTGTCGTAACCCAGGGACACTCTATATATATACATATACATGCATACATACATACATACATACATATATTTTATATATATCTTCATATATTTTACTATATATATACATATATTTTATATATATACAGTAAGTCCTCGGGTTACGCTGGTCTCGACTTACGATGTTTCGTGGTTACGAACGCGCCCCCATAAAAATATAAAAAATAATATTTTGCGTCGTTCCGTCTTACGCGGTTTAGCGTCGTAAGCAACGTAAACAAACGCGAACTAGTTCCAGGCGCACGGCGGAAGAATACGCTTTGTGGGGGAGAGGACGGCGTCGCTTCGCTACGCTCAGTCCTCGCCCATACGCCATTTTGGTTGTTTACACTGCCTCTCTCTCCCTCGTGTTGTATCGTTTTTGTAACTTTTTGCTCTTTGTTATGGCTCCCAAGCGCAAGGCGGACTCTTCTGATGGTAGTGCATCGAAGAAAAGAAAGGCCATCACCATGGAAATTAAAGTGGACATTATAAAGCGATCTGAGAAGGGAGAAACGCCAACAAACATTGGCCGCTCGCTTGGCCTTAGCCGTTCGACCGTTGCTACCATTATCAAAGATAAAGAGCGCATCGTTGAACATGTGAAAGGATCTGCTCCTATGAAAGCGACAGTGATAACTAAGCAGCGTAGTGGTCTAATAATTGAAATGGAAAGGTTATTGGTGCTTTGGTTGGAAGACCAAAATCAACGGCGTATCCCAGTCAGCCTTATGGTGATTCAGGAGAAGGCGAAAAGATTGTTTGAAGCGTTGAAAAAAGAAAAGGGGGAGGGAAGTGAAAGTGAAGAGTTTGTGGCTAGTAGGGGTTGGTTTATGCGATTTAAGGCTCGGGCCAATTACCATAACCTTAAATTGCAAGGTGAAGCTGCTAGTGGGGATGAGAAAGCAGCGCGAGTGAATTTCCTAAAGCGTTGTCTGAGATAATTAAGGAGGGGGTTATTCTGCTCAGCAAGTGTTTAACGTAGACGAGACAGGTTTGTTTTGGAAACGTATGCCTAACCGCACTTACATCGCCAAGGAGGAGAAGTCAGCACCCGGTCATAAAGCCAGCAAGGAGAGGCTAACTTTACTTCTTGGGGGTAATGCTGCTGGCGACTTCAAACTGAAGCCCTTGTTGGTGTATCAGGCTGAAAATCCAAGGGCACTCAAGGGCATTTGGAAGGGTCAACTACCAGTAATTTGGAAGTCCAACAAGAAGGCATGGGTGACACTTGCAGTGTTTGAGGACTGGTTCGTAAACCATTTTGTTCCAAGTGTGGAGCGGTATTGCGCCTCCAAGGGTATCCCCTTTAAGGTGTTGCTAGTGCTGGACAATGCCCCTGGACACCCTGCCCAGCTGGAGACTTCAACCCTAATGTCAAGGTGGTTTACCTTCCACCTAATACCACGGCCCTTTTACAGCCTATGGACCAAGGAGTGATTACTTCGTTCAAGGCCTACTACCTACGAAGGACAATTGCTATGGCTTTACAGGCAACTGAAACCAAGAAGGACTTGACTCTGAAGGACTTTTGGAAATCCTACAACATCCTTGATGCTGTAAAGAACATTGCTAATTCCTGGGAGGAGGTTAAGCAAACAAACATGAATGGTGTCTGGAAGAAAATTTGTCCTCAATTTGTGAATGATTTCCATGGGTTTGAGGACACAGTTCAGCTAGTTGTCAAGAACGTTGTTGCCCTGAGTAAGGAAATCAATTTGGAGATGGAGGTTGATGATGTTACAGAGCTGCTGGAGTCTCATGGCGAGGAGTTATCTGCTGAGGACCTGATACAACTGGAGAAGCAGATAATAGAGGAAGAAGAAGAAGCACCCACCCCAGAGCCTAAGGCTTTCACAAGGCAGGACTTGATAAGAGGTTTTGCAGAGTTGCAGCAAGCGTTGTCAACTTTTGAGGCTCAGGATCCCAACTTGGACAGGTTCACTAGGGTTTCCAGAGGCGTCATGGATTTGATGCAGTGTTACAAGGAGATCTTGGATGAAAAGAGGTCGCTCTCTGTTCAGACTAACCTGGAGCAGTATTTTAAGAAGGTAGAGAGGCCTGCAGGAGATCCTGTACCCTCTACCTCAGCTGCCTCTGCTAATCCAGACTCGCCTGCCCCACAATCTCCAGCACCTTCTGAATGTTCTGCTAACCCAGACTCACCTGCCCCAGTATCTCCAGCACCTTCTGTAGGTTCTGCCTCACCTAAAGACTCACCTGCCCCAACATCTCCAGTAGTATGTTCTGCCTCACCTCAAGAATCACCTGCCTCAGCATCTCCAGTACTAGTATGTTCTGCCTCACCTCAAGAATCATCTGCCTCAGCATCTCCAGCAACTTCTGGAGGTTCTTTTTCTCTTCACTAACCTCCCCCAGTCTCTCCAGCACCGCAGCTTCCTCTCCAGTGTGCAAGCCAATCAAACTAATAAAGGTAAGGAATTGTTCTCTCGTTGTTATTGATAGGTATTTACATTAAATCATGTGGTATTTTTCAATGTTCCGACTTACGCTGAAAATCGTGTTACGATGCATCGTAAGAACGGATCTACGTCGTAACTCGAGGACCCCCTGTATATATATGTTATATTTATAATATATATATATATATATATATATATATATATATATATATATTTAAATATATATATAGATATATATATATATATATATATATATATATATATATATGTGTGTGTGTGTGTGTGTGTGTGTATATATTTTATTCATATATGTTACATAGATAGTCAGCGCCAGTGACAGTTGCAACTCGTAATAAAACATGTTAAACTGGACATAAGTATTTATTTTTTCAGAAAAATACATAAAACAATGATATTAAGTTTGAATGCTAACTAAACATGCAATTATTTTGTTTATGGGATATCCCTTTCGCTTTTGGATCTCTCACAAATGTTTAGGGTCATCAGCAAGGTTTTCCAAGATTGAGGGGTCAATGTTTTCCCAGGTGAGGCACAGTTCTGCTTCCAATTTCTCTACTGTTGAAGTATCCTTGTTACACAAATTTCCTTTTATTATAGCCCAAAGGTTCTCTGTGGGATTAATGTCTGGTCAGTTACCTGTCCAGTTCGTATTGTAATCAATTTCTCTATCAGCAAGCCACTTCTTCACAACTTTTGCAGTGTGGGAAAGTGCTCCATCTTGCTGAAGAACCTGTGCTCCAGTTGCGGGAAACTTTTGGCCAAATTGTTCTTTAACAACCTTGAATACAACACCTTAGTAACTCTCAACAGTAGGTAGGATGATAAGCTTCCTTCTACCGGCAAAAAGCAAAACTTCCCCCATACCATGAGAGAAGCTGGGAGTTTTAACAGTACAAGTTGTGTATTGGGTTTCTACGTATTGGTCCCTTTCGGTACCCATGCATGTTTCCCCTTCATGTCACTGACGAAAAATGTGATCTCATCAGTCCAAAGTACAGACTTCCACTGCTTCTCTGTCCAATTTTTATATTTTATAACAAAATTTGTCCTTTTCTTTAACTGGAATGGAGTTACTGCAGGTTTTGGTTTAGTCTTATTTTCTTATAGGTACTTTCTTATAGGACAACCGATAAGAGGTAATGTTCACTTGCCCTTGGGGCGTCCCCTGGCACCTTTAGATGCAAAGGTAATTCTTTCTCCAGCCTTGAATTTTGCCGATAAATAAACGATAGACCATTCTTTCACGCTGGTTTGTGTTGCAGTTTAGTTTATTTTTAAACCCACTTTAAAGTGTTCTATTGCTCTTAATTATATTTTCAGTGCTTGTACGAGACCAGACAAGTTTGTAAGGTGATACAAACCTTAATGCAAGGGCAATAGTAGAGGAAAAAGCCGTAGTCTGTCGCACAATCTAAAGTCGATATGGTTTTCCTGAAAGACTAATAGCTACTGAACGAAAATTCTCCCACCCACTACTTTGCGATTGACTTGACTCGAGCCCAGGTTTTAGGGTGATGGTCAAAAGTGCTGGTAATGTTTGCAAACATCCATATTATGTATAATACAGAACAGGAGACCTTACCTTACAGACCTTACATCTTGTTCGGGTTGCCCCAGGTCCCTCAGTGTGAGGCACCTCTAATGTCTACCAGAGAGTTGCTAGTACATCTTCCGGTATATTTTGCATCTTCCAATCTTGGATGGTCTGGGATGCAGTTTAGATATTTGTCGAGCTTATTCTTAAACACATCTACGCTCACTCCTGATATATTCCTCAGATGAGCTGGCAACGCATTGAATAGACGCTGCATTATCGATGCTGGTGCGTAGTGGATTAATGTCCTGTGTGCTTTCCTTATTTTTCCTGGTATAGTTTTGGGCACTATTAATCTACCTCTGCTTGCTCTTTCTGATATTTTTAGTTCCATGATATTTTCTGCTATTCCTTCTATCTGTTTCCATGCCTGAATTATCATGTAGCGTTCTCTTCTCCTTTCTAGACTATATAATTTTAAGAATTGTAGTCTTTCCCAGTAGTCTAGGTCCTTAACTTCTTCTATTCTAGCTGTAAAGGACCTTTGTACACTCTCTATTTGTGCAATATCCTTTTGATAGTGTGGGTACCATATCATATTGCAATATTCAAGTGGACTACGAACATATGTTTTATAAAGCATAATCATGTGTTCAGCTTTTCTTGTTTTGAAGTGCCGTAACAACATTCCCATTTTTGCTTTACATTTTGCCAACAGAGTTGCTATTTGATCATTGCATAACATGTTCCTATTCATCATCACACCAAGGTCTTTAACTGCTTCCTTATTTGTGATGGTCTCATTATTAGGTCCCTTATATGCATATAGCTTTCTTTCTCTGTCTCCATAATTTATTGATTCAAATTTATCAGAGTTAAATACCATCCTATTTACCTCTGCCCAATCATATACTTTGTTAAGGTCTCTTTGTAGAGCGTTCCTATCTTCATCACAAGTAATTTCTCTACTTATTCTTGTGTCATCTGCGAAACTACTCACTACCGAATCCTTCACATTATTGTCTATGTCTTCAATCATAATAACAAACAGTATTGCAGCTAACACCGTACCTTGCGGCACACCGGATATTACCTTGACTTCATCCGATTTCTCGTCGTTTGCAATAACTATCTGTTTTCTGTTGTGTAAAAATTCTTTTAACCATCTTCCTACTTTATCCACGATATTGTGTTTTCTAATTTTCTTCGCTAATATATTATGGTCTACTTTATCAAAAGCTTTTGCAAAGTCTAAATAAACCACATCTGTTTCATTTCCGCTTTTCATATTTTTGAATATGTTCTCACGGTGGACTAACAGTTGGGTTTGTGTACTTTTTCCGGGTACGAAACCATGTTGTCCTTTATTAAACAAATTATTTTTTATTAAATGTTTCATAATATTTTTCTTCATTACCCTTTCATACACTTTCATAATATGTGATGTTAGACTCACAGGCCTATAATTACTTGCCTCTAGTCTTGATCCACTTTTGAAAGTAGGGGTAATATATGCTAATTTGTGCTCATCATAAATCTTGCCTGTATCTACATTTTGTCTTAATAATATTGCAAGTGGCTTTGCGATAGAATGAACTACTTTCTTTAACAAAATAGCAGGAATTCCATCAGGCCCTGCAGCAGCTCCATTTTTAATTTCATTAATAGCCTGCACAATATCAGCTTCATTAATATCTATGTCAGCTAAATATTCACTATTTTCATTCCTTACCTTACTTCTATATCATTATCTTCATTATCTATTCTAGGGGTGAATTCTCTCTTATATCGTTCTGCCAGTATGTTGCAAATTTCCTTTTTTTCATTCGTTAATCTCCCTTCAATTCTCAGAGGGCCTATTTCTATTCTTCTTTTATTCATCTTCTTCGCATATGAGTATAATAGCTTGGGGTTTGCTTGATATTTAATAGGGTTTTTTCTTCCAAGTCCCGTTTTTCATTTTCTTTTGATTGTATAATCTTTTGTTCTGCATTTTCTATCTTACTTTTTAGTTCTATAACTTTCCATGCATTTTTTTCTTTTGCAAGACCTTTTTTCCACTTTCTGATTTTCTGGAACAAGATCCTTCTGTCTCTTGGTATGCATGAATGATGTTTACTTTTCTTCTTCGGTATATATTTTTCCACTATTTTCTCCAATATTTTATATAATATCTCCGTATTTACCCTTATGTCATCACTTACGAAAATGTTATCCCAATCTTTGTTTAATTCTTCATTAATTTCTGACCATTTTATATTTTTACTGTAGAAGTTGTATTTTCCATATCCTTCCCACTTTTTCATTTCTTGCTTATCTCTATTTTCACTTGCTTTGGAATGAACTGTTAATTCTATAGACATTATGGTCTGAAATATTCGCATTATAAACTATTATTTCTTTAACATAATTCATCTCGTTCACAAATCTACTAGGTCTAAAGTATTTTCCTTTCTTGTTGGCAGGTGATTTATTTGTTGAATGTTGTATTCTAGTAGCATATCTAATAGCTTTTCAAATTGCCTCTTATCTTCTGCACTACTATTACTCTCTTTTTTATATGTATAAGTACAACCACAATCTCCTATTCGTTCTTTCCATTCTACGAAAGGAAAGTTGAAGTCACCAGATAGGAGAATAGTCCAGTCCTTGTGATTTCTACATATATCATCCAATTTTTCAATTATTAAGTCAAACTCTTTAGTATTAGGAGGTCTATATATTACTATGTTCATCAATTTTTCAGATTCAAATTCTACCGCTATTAGTTCACATTCTGAGTTACTATATTTCTCATATATTTTTCCTTGTTTTTTGTCTTTCCCATATATTGCGGTTCCCCCTTGATTCCTATTTTTTCTATCTGATCTATAAGTTTGGAACCCTTTTATTTGATCATCATTCCCAGTCTCTTGGGAATACCAGGTTTCACTTATATTCATTATATCTATTTTCTTTTCATTTTGGGTTAGTTCTTCTAAGTACTCTATTTTTCTTTTTGAGTTACTCGTAACTAAACCCTGCGCATTCATCACTATGATGGTTTGCGTGTTTTCTCCTTCATTTAATACTGGTAGTAATAAGGATTTTCCCATGTCTCTTTCCTGTTCTGGTATGTTGTTCTTTTTTTCATTTCCAGAAATTCTGACATTAAAAAATCCAACTTTTCCATAATATTTGATCTTCCTTCATCATAATTATTCATTTTGTGTCTGAATCTGCAATTTTCTCCGTTTCTGCAATATCCTCTTGCATAATAAATACAGTTATTATCTCTTAAGTAGAATTTCGGAGCTGATGCTTTGAAATTTTTTGCTGACACCTCTGCATATCTCATTGGTGGTAACTTGATTAGTTGTCAGACATTTTATAAGACAGATCTATTTATTCAGTCCTACCAAATAATTATTCAGCTGTAGGATTCCTACGCATGGCAGACCAAACTTCAATTTTCTCGCTGACGCCACCACTGCTAGTGTAGGTAACCAGTTACCGACCACTTCTGGTAAACAGATATGACGACGTCACACCTCTCAGTTGGATTTCTGCTAGCTCCCGAGTAACATCGGTAGCTCTGCGGACCTTCTTCGTCATCATTTGGATGGTTTTTTTACTCTTTCTGGATATTGGTGACGTACAGTTTCGGTGTGGTTTTTAATTTTCAGAATGAGCTTAGCTTATTTTGTTTATTTTGCTGCCTTTTTTGCTTGAGTATGTTGGATTCAAGCTCATCTGGAGGTAGATTTTACACAGATGGCTGCAAAACTAGATTAGTTAAAGGAATTTACAATCTTCACTCTAGATGTACTAAATGTAGGGGTCAGGAGTGTTTTAGGGAACTTTGATGTTCTGTATGTCAGGATTGGGATGATAAGCAGTGGTAACTTTGCAGTTCACATTGGATGAAGGTATTTTAAGATAGGAAGAGGAAAAGCAGCCCTTAGGGTGGATAGTAAGGCTAGAGTAGCTCCTCTGCCTTCCCCTGTGTCAGCAGAGATTTCTACTCCTGCTTCTTCTCCTATTCCTGGAAATCTCTCCCATTCTCAGTCCTCCAACCCCTTTACTTCCTACTACTCCTTTACCAGCTTCCCATGTTGCATTTTCTGATACCATTGCCAGCGTCAAATCAAGGTTCGAGAGGAAGTTTGAGTATGTGGCCAATACTATGATAAAGTTAAGTGCCCAGTGCTAGTGAAGTGCTTTCTGAGGGGTGGCTGTCCATTCCTCCAGCTCTCCTAGACAAAGGTCACTGTCCAGCTCTCCCGCCTTGGGTAGAAGACATACCGGAAGCTCAAGGGAGACTGGCAGGGCTTGGCTAAGTGCAGTTGCTACACCGTCGATCCTGAAGTGTCGCATCAGGCATCGACGAAGCGCCCTTGGACTGGCATCTCTTTCAGTGCACATTCATTGGACTCCAGTGGTTCATCTTCTCTAGGTTCGCGTTGCTGGCGTAGTCCCTTGGCCTCTCACCCTCTTAAGAGATCAACTCCCCTATCCCTGTCAAGAAATCTAGGGATACAGTTTCCAGTCCACATCTGTCTTGTCATGCGGTTTTGACTCACAACTGTTTAGCTTTGACTCGAGTGGCTCCTCATTAGTCGACTCGATAGATTTTGACTTAAAGAGTCCAAATCCTGCTTCTACATCATGACTTAAGTCTTCGTCCAAATCCTGCTTCTACATCATGACTTAAGTCTTCGTCATCTGTTCATTCAGATCTATCCAAGTAGGACCTGGGTTTGGCTCCTTTTCAACAAAAATTTTGAGGAGTTGTTGCCTTAAGAAGTGACCATGTCTCCTATGTCTTCATAAGAATGAGAGCAAAAGCAAGCGCAAGAGCGAGAGCAAGAGAAAGGGTTAAAACAGATCTCAACTCAACCTCCGACAGCCTACGCTTCTTTACCGAGGTTTCTTTTAGAATATTTTTCTGGACTGTTTCTCTCCTGCCACTCCTAGTTTGCCTCCTTCGATCTTCATAATGAAAATGAAGCAGCCGGAAGATCTTCCCAAGTTAGTCCTCTCCTCTACAACTAGGAAGGCTCTTTGTTTTGTTGATAAGTGGCTGTTGCTAAGAGACAACACGGCTAAGCATCTTTCGCCTTCCCTCCTTCGTTGCTCATCAACAAGCATTATCTTTTCTACGTAACCGAGGAAGCTTCTTCCTTGGAAGTATCTCCCTCCTCCCAGGGGTACATCTCGGCCCTGGTGGACACAAATAGGAGAGTCGAAAACGTTCTTTTCTTTGTCGGAGATCGACCACCTGGTTTGTAACCTCTTTAAGGTTTTGGAGATCTTTAGTTTTATGGACTGGTTGATTGGAGCATTGGCGAGGAAGTTGGAGGACTGCCCTTTGCTCTTTAGCTTTCCGAGGATCCGTGGGAGGACTGGCTGGGAGTGCTTTCTTGTTCAGATGAGGCGATTAGAGATGGTGCAGACGAAGTAGCTTCCTTGTTCGCCATGGGAATGTTGAAATGTTAACTGTGGTGATCCTTTACCACTTAAGGAGTAATGACGATTCAGAAGTCTGCTCTCTTGTTTTCCCCTCTGGGCAAGTCGCACCTATTTCCTCATGACATGGCACAGGATATTCTTTCGGCTCTCAAAAAGAAATCCACTACGGATTTGCTAGCGCAATCCACCAAGTCCTGTAATTCCTCAACAGCATTTGTGGTGCCAACCTAGTCCTTTTCGCCGCTTCAGAAGCAGCCTTTTCGTTGGGGTAAGTCGAACTCAGCAGAGGGCAGCAAGTTCTGTCATCGGAGTGGTCGCTGAATATGAAAGTGTGCCTAGATCTGTGGAAGGGTGGAGGGAAACTGTCCATTGATTTCTTTGCAATGTCCTGGAACAACCGTCTTCGGTTTTGTTCCCCAGTTCCAGATCCTCTAGAGCCTGGCTAGTAGCTGTGATGTTGCTGGACTGGTTGGAGCTAGATGCATATGCTTTTCCTCCCTTTGGGATGATCAGGGAGGTCATCAACAAAGTAAAGGTCCATCAAAATGTTCACCTTACTTTGATAACTCCTTTTTGGCCGAGGAAAGAATGGTTTCCGGACCTTCTTTATATGTTGGTGGACTTTCCTAGGCTCCTTGCTCAAAAGAATTCGCTTCTCAGACAACCCCACTTCTATCGCTTCCATCAAGGGTTATCTGCTCTTGCGCTGACAGGCTTCCAACTTTCAGGAGTCTCATCAGAGCAAACGGTTTTTCACATAGAGTTGCAGAAGCGATTGCAAGATGCAGATGCACTTCTTCTAACAACCTTTACCAGTCGAAGTGGAATGTCTTCAGAAGATGGCGTAGACAGGCTAAAGTCTTCTTCTGAGACCACTGTGAGTCAGTTTGCAGACTTCTTTCCCTTCCTAAGGTCTTCAAGGAAGTTATCCCTGTCTACAGCTAAGGAATATCGAGCAATGGTCAATTTGTTGGTCAGGCATAGGGGACTTGAACTGTCGTTGCTTAGTAATCCGACTGACCTTATCCAGTCTTTTGAGACATTGAGAGTGCTGAAGGACTGTTTAGCTTGGAATCTCGATGTAGGTCTGAAGTATATCTCTGGGCCTCCCTGTGAAATTCTTCGAATTTAACAAAGAGAAAACTTTTTATTTGCACTGGCTTCAGCGAAACATCTCTGTGAAATTCACGCTGTGGACAGAAGAGTAGGTTTTGCTCAGGGAAATGAAGTTTGTTCCTTAGCCCTTTTCTCTTTGCCGAAGAAAGAGAATCTGTCTGAACCTTGGCCTCGCTCTTTCGTCATTAAGAATGTCATGGATATTCTTGGGCCAGAAGAGGAAGAAAGACTTCTCTATCCGGTGAGAGTGCTGAAATTTTACCTGGATAGAATGGAGAAAGTGAGAGGTCCTTCTTCACGTTTATGGTGTTTGGTGAAGGATCCTTCTCGTCCCCTTTCAAAAAAAGCTATGTTCTTCTTCATCAGATCACTCATCACTGAGGCGCACTCCCAAGTTAAGGATGAGTCATTTGTGCTTTTGAAGGTTAAGGCACACGAAATGAGAGCTTTCACTACTTTGCTAGCGTTTCACATTAACCTACGGTTATCGGCGCTCTTACAGTTGGCAATATAGAAGGTCTAAGTTGGTGTTTGTTACACATTATTTGAAAGAGGTTGAGACCGTGTTTGAGAACTGTAGTACTCTTGGGCCTTTATCTGTTCCTGGCGTGGTATTTAAGAAAAGCAACATTGGGCGGGATTTCTGTCTGTATTATTTTGCCTTGTATCTGGGGTACCCTCAAGTCGGTTTGGAATAGAGGGTATTGGTTTTATTTTGGACAGGTGACCATATCGGGGATGCTTAATTTGTTTCCTCGCTGAGTCGGCGGTTAAGCTCATGACTTCAAGGAACATTCCACTTTGTAGAGGAGATGCACGGTCTAGCTACCATTCTCTCTACTAAGTTAAGCTGAGCATCAACCAGAGGCAGTACTCACCTACAGCAGCTCACTTACAAGGAAAGGTATATGACAAGCATATGGTCTATGCTTACACGTAACCCTTTGATAATTGAATTATTTCTTAAGGTGTTATCTCCACTACTCTCCACCTTTCAATTTGGAATCAGCTGAATAATTGCTTAGTAAGACTTGAATAAAAATAATATTTTTATAATAAAATAATGTTTTATTCATACTTACCAAGCAATTATTTGATTTGAGCCCTCCCTCCTCCCCATAGGTGGAGTTTGCAGCCAAAATCCAATTGAGAGGTGTGATGTCGTTAGACCTGTTTACTGGAAGAGGTCGGTAACTGGTTACCTACACTTGCGGTGGCGGTGCCACTGTGAAACTTAAAGTTTGGTCTGCTGTGCGTAGGAATCCTACAGCTGAATAATTTCATGGTAAGAATAAGTAAAACTGTATTTTATTATTAAAATATATTTGTATTAAATATTTTCTAGATATTTTCTGTTTACATTAAAATTAATATTTTAAAATGAGTTAATAATTTTTATAAGCATTTAAGGGGGTGGTATATACCTAAAGCGTATCAACTGTAAAACTGTACTATGCTAAGATGACCTATACTCTAGCTACGAAAGGTTGAGACTTTCCTACAATTAGCAGCGTTGACACGTCTCCTATCTTGCCAAAGGAGGTATTTAATCCTAATCCAAAAAGGTACATTTTCAGGATTAACCTCCTTGAGACTGAGGTTAATCCGGAGAATGGACATATACGAGCGTACAGTCCAGCTATTTGCTTTTATTCACAGTGACTTCGTTTTTAAAGTAATATATGCCATATATATGTATGCTTAAGTTTAATACATATATATATATATATATATATATATATATATATATATATATATATATATATATATATATATATATATATATATATATGTATATATATATATATATACACATACATACATACATACATACATACATTGTTTTTCTTTTGTACCGATGAATGGAGGGAGGTCACAGACAATAGAGACAATCCTCTTATTACTGTGACCACGGTGTGACCCGTGGTCACTTTCCTTAATCATCCATACACGAGGAAATGGCAGTGCCGCTCAAAAATGTTGCCAAATCTACCAAATTGTCATCCTTTTTCCTGAAAATTTTGAACAGGTTTAAGAAAATATGGCAGCAGTACTAATCAATCTCGAGTCTCAACCTTTTGTAGCCAGAGTATAGTATGTTTTGGGATGATGGTTTGAGGTTTATTTTTCATTGATATTATGTTAAATTGTTTTAGTATGATAATTTAAAATGTTTTTGTTAGAACTATCAAATTAAACAATGAAATGTTAAAATACACAGTTTTAAGCATTTTCAGTTTAAGGGGTACTGGGTCTTTGGCAGTTATAAGTATTTTTAGAGGGGCACAGTTTTAAGTATTTGCAGTTTAAGGGGTACTGGGTCTTTGGCAGTTATAGGTATTTTTAGAGGTGATTTTTGCATTTCTGCAGTAGGTTGTGGAACCTATTCCAGCATAAATGTGGAACATGATAAGTATATAAATAAAGACAAAATCCATGAAGGAAAGTGAGACAATGGAGTACCACAGCAGTACTCTATTTCACTTCCCTTTGTGGATTTTGTCTATATATCTGTGTAAAGTTTAAGGGATACAATTTTATATTACTGACTAGAGATTTTAGGTGTAAATTTTAATAAGAAATTGAATTTTGAAAAGGGTATGTGTATATTATTGTTTGCTTTCTCTTAAAGTTGGCATCTTGTGGAAATATTTTTTTGATGGTTCGTGTTGACTTGTAGCATAGACGTAAAGTAAGTTCGTGATGTTTGTTGCATAAAATGTAATATAACAAACATCTGCTGCCCAGTTCTCTACTTGACCCATCTTTTTGCCTTGTAGCACTAGGCAGGGTGCTGCTGCAAACCCTGTGTCATTTTCTAGTATAATGTTTAATTAGTTAGCTTGCTTGGAGTTTTACCTTGGCTACAAGTAAAATGTGAAGTAGGTTACCAAGTGCTGTTGTGAAATCTTCCGATCTCCAAATGTTTAAGCAAAGAGCAAACTCATTCCTGCTCTTAGTGGACATCCTGATTTCGGGTGTTATTTTCAATTTCCTCATTTATTTATAACTTACTTTGACATGTCTCCCTATGCAGGGTGATTTTCCTATGGAGCCATCTTATGTTTATATTCTTTTGACTATGTCCGTAAGAGTTTTTAGCTGAAGATTTTAAACAAAGAAAGCAGTAAAGCAAAAATTTGTGTTATTAGTATTCATCGTTATGAATAATTTACACTGTATTTGATGGAACTTTTGGAATTATTGGTGAAACTTGTGTATATTTTGTTCAATTTAAGCCTTTGAATTGGTTTGTTCATGAAAAAGCGATTAACTGCTCTCCAGTTGCACCAATGTGTTTGTTCTATAAGTATGAAAGACAAATGATCTGAGCATGGCAGGACTACCAGCCAGACACGTCCATTGGTCATTATGTGGTTATTGGAATTTGTTGTGTTCACCCATGTTCTGATTTGCTCCTCTTGGATTTATTACTTTGCATTTTGTGGGCCATGTTTTTCTTGTTGAGGAGAATGATATGAATTCCTATGTTCATGAGGATTATGACATACGCGTTGAAGGCATAATTTCTTAGAGTACGTATCTGCTTTCATGCTTCATGGGACTGATGAGTGTGGTGGCTTAGAAGTGTATAGTATCCTGGGACCACTCAAACTATTTTAGAGAAGGTAGACTACTGATCTTATCATGTTCTCTGCTTTCTATGTAGCCTTCTATTCTTTTGTGTTTTTCTCCCTAATAAATTGTGGAGCAGGTTATCTATGATTACAGTAATTACAAAATCCTAATTACTGCACAAATTGAAACATTTATCGTACTGTGCATTAATCATAGTATATAATGCCCACCGTTTCTTAAACTGTGCGCTCTTGAAGTAGGGTACAAAAGAATTGCTGCCAATCGATGCAGCAGGCTGGTGGTCTGGTCATGTCTGCTGGTGTCTTTGTCTTTCAGGATCAGACAGGTTTGTGTGACTGGTGAGCTGTTGACTTGGAGTCATTTGTTGGTAAGAAACCGTCTTGATATTGAGGTTTGTAGTACTGTGAAAGGACTTCAGTGATATTTGAATTAATGGTTTGACTAATTTTTTTGCAAAAATAATGTTCTCTGAAATGTAACACCATAGTGAGGATTGACTTTGATTTTATCATAAAATTGAATGTCTTAATTTGAGGTTGCTGCTTCCCATTTTGATTTTTTGTATGATAATAGCTTGTAGCAATATGTTTAAAAAAATGTTCTTACTTATTTCTACAGATATTGGGTTTCTTGAAGGCTTATTTGTATAGCAAGCGATATTTATTTGATAGCAGAGATATTCTCTATGTAAATTGCAAAGATGACCGTCTCGGCGATGCGCTGCAAGTTGATCGGTTTCATTACACTGAAGTAAGGTAAGACTGCAAGCATAGTTTTGACCAAGAATGCGAAAAAAAAGAAAAAAAATAAATTTAAATTTATTGTAATGGTTTCAGACAAGGTGGGTTCAGCTAAGTGGGAGATTGTTTACCATTTAGATATTGAATATAGTGTAGGATATTTTGCAAAGACGGTTTATTCTAGTGTTCTGTATTTTTGGGGGTCTTTGATGGGTTGGGTAAGGAATTTTCTTTTATCCCTCTTTTTCATTTTAATGATAAATCATACCTTTAGTTTGGATTGAAGTAATGAAATGTCAATTGTGTATTAGTAAACTTCATAAAAGACAATCAGATTGCAATGTTTTTCTGCTAATGTCTGCTTATTGTGGTATATAAAGTTCTCAAAACTGTCCCATTACTCATTTTCCCTAAAGGGGAGTCAGAATTTGAACAGAACCAACACTGGAGGTTGAAAGTTTAATCTAACTGTCTTGCTAATACAAAGTTGACTGGCATTGACTTCCACATTTCAAGCTGCAAAACTTTTTTTACCAGCAGAATGTGTTAATTCTGGTAAACATTTATGTTTATCAATATCTTTTGCATTTATGCAGTGTATATACTTACCTTTTACTTAAAAAATTTGAACCACCTTGTAGAACATTTCTGAGTTGTAACCAGTGGCAGTGTTGAAATGAGTGTTTTGATAATTAGTGTGTTCTTTTGGTGAGATTTTTCCTTGAGTATAGAAGTGTAATTATATTAATTATATGGATGCGGTTACGACACGGTTACCTGAAGTTGACAGTAAATGTCTGTAGGTATCCCCATTGCAGGTTTTTGAAGGGGAAGGTAAATACGAGTTCCTGGACTTCTTACCATTTCTGTCATTGTGTTACCTGTGTATGGCATTTAAGGCTCTGCAATGTTCCTTTGGACCCGGGCTACATTGCATTCTGCCTTTCATGTTTTTCCTCTTCCCTTTAGTTTAACTTAACTTCTTCCCACATATCTTTCTCAAGCGCCTCAGTGGCGTGGTTGGTATGGGCTTCACCTGCCACCTTGGTGGCTGCGAGTTCGATTCTCGATCATTCCATTGAGGGGTCAGAGAAGTGTATTTCTGGTGATAGAAGTTCACTCTCGACGTGGTTCGGAAGTCACGTCAAGCCGTTGGTCCCGTTACTGAATAACCACTGGTTCCATGCAACGTTAAAACACCATACAAACAAACAAACAAACAAACATATCTTTCTCACCTACCTCTACAATTTTCACCCTAATGAAAATTCAAATCCACCCTGTGATTGCCTTGACACAAGTCTTATTCAAGTACTTTATAATAGATAGAATGTAATGCTTTTGGGGTAATAATAATTTTGTTTCAGTTGCTTTTATTATCATTGATTCCCTTTGTGGTCAAAACCTTCACCTATTGTCACTCAGTTCAGATCTCCCATATGTTCCATATAACCCTTGATGCCAAATGTGCTCTAATACTTTGAGAGCTGTCACGTTAGGCATTCCTTGCCTCTATTACCACCACTCATGCTTCCTGGAAATTGCTGCACTGTTATTAACCAAAGGAAGAAGCTTATCAGGTGAAGAGGAAATATGTTTAGCGAGCTCATCGACAACTTTAAACAAAATTTCTGGTCCTTTGCAAGCTTTTTTAATCAGTAATTCATATAATTGTTTTCCCATATACTAAGTACTCTCCACACTTCTTGTCTCATTTTTTCATCGTCTCGTCTCTTGAGTATTGCAGTGTTTGTAATGCTTGTATAATACCCTTAGTATCACATGATGCATTATAACCAAAGTATCACATGGTCTCCTTAATATGAAGGCCTGAGGATTGTGTGTGCCAACTGGTGCATTTACCTGTGATTATTCATCCTTTCAAATTTATTGTTTCATTTCCAAAATTTTTTGTTTTTTTGCACTCTTTTGAATTCCTCAGTTTTCCCGCTTTATCTTTGATCTAATGAGCATCTTTTGAGTGGAGAAAGTTGTTTGCTTCCAAGAGGCATATGTTACTAGGTAAAATTGTAATTGAACTCACTCTCATCAACAATTTGGTTGATGGTGTTACTTTATACATGTCTTGGAAATACTATATTGTTACATTACCTCCCAACTGAGTTTTCCTGGGCTTGTAAATCTTCCTACGTTCAAAAGCCAGATCTGTTGCTTGTGTTTGGGTCGCATCCCACCTTGTCTTTTTCTTCAGTTCTTGTTCTGCTTAGGCCCATAATTTGTTAGAACATTTGGTTGCCCATCCAATTGGCCTCGGCATTAAGAAAAATTGCCAAGGACAATTCTGTGCAATGTATTTTCTTATGCTGGGTTTTCTAATGGGAAAGTATTTCTTTTTAAATTTTCATTGTAGAAGACTAGCCTTTCTGAGATGATCTGTGCTATCAATATAATCATTGAAAGGGAAATTTAGTAAAATTATCTCCTCTGATTAGCTACTTATATTAGTAATCCTTGGGAAGTGGTGTGATAAAATTGAAAGACATTATACATTGTGGGCTTTCAGGCAACCCTTTACAACATCCAGTTTACCCTGTTAGCATTATTAGTTTGCGAGCTGTTAGTTTGTGATATTGAGTAATCAGAATTTAGTGCATACAGCTGATCAGCACTTAAGTTAAAGGGGCCAAGTGATTCTGTGAAGGAAGTAGAGTTCTGTCAAGAATCTAGAGCCATATCTTGCTGAACCCTTCAATTTTGGTTAGGATGGGTGTCTCCCCAAAATTCATCTGTGGCAAAGATACTCTTACTGATAACTAACTTTGCTGTTTTTATGGTGTGCTGTGGATTTATTCGTCTTGAAGTTGAATATACTTGTTATTTATTATAATGTTCCAAAAAGGAAAACCACGATAGTGTAAAGTCTAAATAACCCAGTTTCATTAACCCTTACTGGATCAGTAAATATATTGATATGCAGCTCCTCAGACTGGGTAACTTTGAGGTCTACTAATTTACAAAATAGGACATCAATGGAAAATGGAAGATAAGCAAATGTACATGGTGAAAGGAAAAATTTTTTTAACAAATTTTCCCTACCTTCCATGAGAAGTTGAAAATGACTGTTTACAATCCCTTGTAGGGCCTCTTTTACAAGACAGTTGTAAATTTTACCAACTTTATATGGGTTTTCTAATAGATAAATTTATTTTATTTTGTAAAACTATAACCAATGCTCATACAATATCAAAACAGATAAGAAATAAAAGCAGTTACAAATTCTTAGCATATTTAATGAAAAATATTTGCATAAATTTACCAAGAACGAAGATTTTTTATTTCTTTTATATTTTTTTTTTACTAATACGTATTTCTTTGCACTTTTCTATGTAAAATTATATTTACAACTGATATACTTTTGTAAAAGACAAGAACAAAATACAACAGCAACTCCTTGGTATATGTGCGAGGAAATTTACAATAAGACATCATGTGAGAGAGACGCAGAACATTCTCTCTTCAAGTCACAAGCAGAACTGAAGTCTGAGATGCCCATACTCGTGATTTTAGCCAGTGTAAAAGTTGCCATTAGTGAATTTATGGGCTATAAAAGTATTGGCACCTCTTTCCCGCCCGATTCTTTCCTAATTGATGGCGCTTATTACTATTTATCTACAGGATCAATCTGTCCACCACCAAACCTGTTATCCTGTTATTACTACTCCCAAGGATCAATCCATCCCTTAAGGGTTAATATTTTCCTCCACTGATGTTACTGGAATATTAAAGGTTGGGAATAGAAATCATGAAGAATTAAAAGGAAGTTTGGTGTAGTTGTAGAATTTACACATAATTATTTGAAAAGTACATTGCTAGAGTTTACACAATTATTGGAGAAGTACTTTGCTCAGATCATTTCATCTCATTCATGGTGAAACCCTTGCAAGTATTTGATGAATTCACTAGATTTAAATATTTGGATAGAAGAAAAGAATTAATAAAGACATCTGTTCTGGGTGATATTTTTGTCAATATAAGTGCATTCAAAATTTTCAAGAATAAATTACTTTTTAACATAGATCAAGGCTTGCATCCCATCCCCTCTGATTGTTTTACCTTAAAAAGATTTTATTTTTTCTATTATAATCAATAATTTATTACATTCTAAAGATTTCTTATAAAAGACTTTTCCTTTTCAAAATTGACACAAGTTGTTATTCCAAAGCAGTTTCTTGCCTAATAATTTTTGAAAATTTCTTTGGCCCTTTTGAAATTTATTGATGGTAGAATGCAGTGATGGATATCATATTTACGTGGAAGTGTTAGGCTTTCACCAATGATTTATATTACTACTAGATGTATATTGAGAAGTTTGTGTCCAAAACATTAATAGGGCAAACAGTAAGTGTAATGCTTCCAGATTTAAGAAATTACTGAAGTGTATTTGAACTTAATAGTGCACTTTACTGAATTGTATAACCGAGGAAAGTAACTTCAAATAAACTAATTTGAGTTTCCTATTCCAGGGGTCTGATTGCAAGGCATGTTATTCCTGTAGAGAACAGCAGTAATCAAGAGCATGCTGCAGTTAGTAGTGTAAATGGAAGTTCTAGTTTGTCAGGAAGTCACGTACCTACCAATGGCACAAGTTACAGTGATGCATCTGCTGTATCATTGAATAGCTGCATGAATCGCAGCCCATGTTTTAATGGCAAAACGGTTATTGGAGAAAGTTCTTATGCTAATTCTTCTAACCAAACGTTACATCGAGAGCTGGGAAGACAGAATACATACCCGTTTCCTTCCATCCCAGGGTCATCTAGGCAAAGTACATATTATGGTGGTAGTCAACGCAGGTCAAGGCTGGTTACTATAGAGTTTCAGTTTCCTAATGTTCCAGACAGTAACTCAGACTCAGAATCTGTCTACAGTTGTCAAGGTTATGAAACAGGTGAGTTCAATCTTTTAATGTTGTATCTTTAGTAAATTGTTGTTGAAGTATCCACATGAATTTTACTAGAATTTGTTGAATCAGTAAAGTGATTGCCCGTGTAAGGTTCAAAATAGGTCAGAAGGAAGATTAGTAAATCTTTGCTAGAATTGAATGATTACTTTTTGTTATTTTACCCTTGGTTCTTGACCACATTTTAAGTACTGAGCACAGTTTATTTACAAATGAATGGAGCAGCTGAATATTTTTACCGGATATTTTGTAGCAGGGAAAGGTTGTATCATGTACCTTTAATACTCAGACATTTTAATCGTGTTAAACTATAGTAGAAGGTAAACCAAGGTAGTTTATTTTAATAAAAGAAAGTATAATGGGTGTCTATTTTCTAGCTTTGTGTCGTAACACTGAATTCGAAGATTCGGATGTCTCGGAAGAAATAGAATTTGAAGAGTACGACTTGGCGTCAGATGACAATGAGGGCCAGGAAGAGGAACTCTCGGATGACAGTGATTCAGTGATTGAGGTTGGTTAATCAATTCTTTTGGTGACAATAGTACATGCACATTGCTGTAGAAGGAAGTAACTTCCATGGAAGACGGAAGCTAATTTGAAGTCACTGTATCATGCAATATTTGCCAAATATGGAATTGCATTAGTAGGAGCACAGGTGCTTTATTTCCTCTAATATATTTCATATAATAGGAATCATATACTCTCAATGTGACATCGCTGTGAAGAATTATTGTGCTTGAGGGAGTTTGTGAGTTACAGTGTGCAGTGCTGAAATGCTGTAGGTTGAGTATGTAATTGCAACAGACAAAATTAGGAATTTAATGACTAAATACAAACAATGAATTTTTTATTCTGATTATGTAAAAGGTTTGTGATTGACTAAATGCAAACAATGAATTTTTTATTCTAATCATTGGAAAAGGTTTGTGATTTAATTAGAAATACAAACACCATATTTAACAAAATAAAAAATATTATTTTGCTTGTTGAGTCCAAGTCTGCACAGTACCAAGAGCAGAAAAAACTGATTGGAAATTGTTTATTAGCAGTGTTCTTGGTATACTAGTGTGACGTTAACAAGATTATAAGGCTCAACCCAAATCAAGTCTTGCTTGAAGTGTGGCAGCAGTCTTGTAAAAATGCACCTATTACAAAGAGACTGTAGTACATCCGTTTAGAAGATCAGTAAACTTTGATTCCATTAGTAAATATGTACAGGTTCTAGTGTGAAATGGAGTGAATTTCTGTGAATTATTTGTTCCTCTGGGATCATTTTGCTGCAGATTTTAACCCACTCATGGGAGATGATTTGGGACAGTATCATACAAGTACCATATTGCAGTATCACTAAAATATATATGCAGTAAATTTTCTGCCTTGCCATCCAACCTCAAAGTTTGGCGGGTAGAATGGTACTGACTGCTGTGGTATGTCCCTCTATTAGTTGATAAATTTGGGTCCCTAACTGTCACAAGAGGAACCTTTTACCATTTATAAAATGTAAGTGTCTGAAAGGTAGGTACGTATAATGTTTATTCTGTTTTGTTGGTGAACATACGTTTCTTTTCTGTGGAACACACTTCCACATAGAGGAGCTTATTACGACTAAGGGCCCTTATTGAAGAGCTGAAAATATTTTTGTCCATATGCGTAACAAATCCTCGGTCTTAACAATATGTTAAATCTTCTTGTGCCAGCTGAAAATCAGTTAAAACAATCAAAGATTGTAAGCAAGGAATCTGTGAAATCTGGCAACTTATGCATATACAAGGTGGACGCTGGTTACCTACCAAGCACAGTACCTTGTGACATGTCATTCGTTCTTTGACTGCCTAGGAGAGTAGACGCTTTTGCTCTCCTTCCAAGCCAGTTGCTTTGTTTGCCCAGGTTTTTTTTTTTGTGTTTTCAGTTGTGTCTGTGTGTGATTGTGTTTAGTCATGGAGTCCTCAGTCTGTTCACAGCCTCATCAACGCATGTTCCCAGGTGTTTAGGGTTTTCTGTGCTCCAGGTTTTTGTCTCCTACAATTACAGATCCTCATACGACATGCAGTAGGTACCGATCTAATGTACTGTTACTATAGTACTACTCAGCCTATTAGGCTGCTAATGTGTTGGTCGCATACAGTCGGGATTTTCTGCACCGTTGCCATGTCTCCCCTGGTACTCTCTCTCTCTCTCTCTCTCTCTCTCTCTCTCTCTCTCTCTCTCTCTCTCTCTCTCTCTCTCTCTCTCTCTCTCTCTCTCTCTCTCTCTCTCTCTCTCTCTCAGACTTATATTTTTTTTCTCATTTTGACTTTTTCCACCCCAACCATTAAGGTAAAAGTCAGGTGCTTTTTTTTTTTTTTTATAGAGGTTTCCCCAGTAGGCCTAATCTTCTCCATGGTGTTTAATTGGAAGATTTGTCATCTGAGCTCTCCTCAGTGTTAATGATGAATGACTATAAATCTCTCATTTGCTACATCTTCCTTTGCATCTTGTTCCTGAAGCTTCTCCACATGTTTTATTACCTGCTTCCAGTTTTCTGCTGTCATAATGTGTAAAACTTCTTTGACCAAATGCTTAAGTTAAGCAATTTTGAATGTGTTTTTCTTGGAAATGTAAGTTTTTACCTGAGCCCATATGAGCTCTTATCGGGTTGTACTGACAGTGGTATGGGTGGAGTCGTACAACTCTGTCCTGCTTCTGAAGCAAGTGTGTCAGTCACGTCTTACTTTGTATTACACATTTTTTGGAGAGGTCATAGAGCTTCCATTACACATTTTTTGGCGAGGTCATAGAGCTCCACTTTCAACATGTCGTCACGTGGATGTGCACCATTCTTTATCAGCCAGTCCTTTATCGCTGCCTTTCTCCAAGATGATGTTGGGTTTTTTCAAGTACCATCGAGTAGTAGGATGCATTGTCCATCACAAGTACAGACTTTTCGGGGGGATGTTAGGTAACAACTGAGTCTTAAACCAATGCTCAAAAACAGCAGCATTCATCTGATTGTGATAATCACAGTAATTTTTTGCTTGAAAAAATAGTTCAGCATTCTTGACAAAGCCTTCTTTCTTTCGTGCATGAAGAATGATGGGGCGGTTTCCTTTTCCCATGTGCTCTTACAATATTTGAACCATATTTCAAAATCACTGTTTTGTCATCTTGACCAATGACTGTTACTGGTCCTTTCCATTCCTTTTGCTCTTCCCTCTTAAAATAGAGTTGATCTCCATTATTAAGGACTTTACCAGTAGTCCTTACTTTGTGTCTTAGTGCCCGTCATATTTTCTCAGAAGTTTCAGCAGCAATAAAGGCTTTTCTTGCAGAATGGCAAGCATTGAGATGTTTGGCAAACATTTCACTAGATGTTGTACCCTCCAGTGCAGGAAGTTCATCACTCGTGGTACATAGTAGGTTTTGATTCCGCCCAAGTTGATAAGGGCTAAAACCCCATACTACTTGAAGACAATTTTTAGCATTGACTACCCATGCCAAAGCCACTTTTAAAGACAGATCTGGTTGCTCTGCCATCATTTTTATTACCATTTCGTCTGTGTGATTACACTCGCACAGGCCATTACTGAAGGGAGAATATGCTGCTGTATGCATCACTTGAATGTTCATGTTCTCACACATTTCTAGAAGCATGTTATTCGCAAACTCTCCACCATCATCGCACAAGAATTTCACAGGGGGTCCCAAACCAGTTCCCAACCATGTCTCCATAATTTTCACTATTATCTCCTTGAGTTCTTTACTTCATGTCAGACAAGACTTTGAGAACCTCGTTGCCATATCCACCAGATGCAGAAAATATATATCCCCTTTTTTGTATTCCCTTAGGTCTAATGCCACTACTTCATATAACTCCTTTGCCATATTCACTCTAACAATTGGCCTTGTTGATCTTTTCTTATATTTCATGCATATCTCACAGCTATCTGATACTACTTCAGCATACACACAACACATTTCATCCTTAACACCAGCATCCTTCAACAACTCAATCAGTCTTTTAGATGAGGGATGCCCAAATTGTTGGTGCAATTTTCCTATTTTCTTCTTTTCCTTTTTATTATCTCCCAAGGTCATCATTGTTTCTTCTGTTTTCTTCCACGCTTCTCTCTCATCCCTCAGTGGAAGGCAGTAGTGTCCTGAGGAAGTGCACTCAACTTTCTTCCATGAATTTCTGCAGTATCATTTCCTAGTCTAATTGCATTTGTGCTCTCTTCATTGATTTTTTTACTGAATAAAAGGGGATAGAGCAGTTCACCACATCTGCTATTACACTTGCTCTGTCACCTACAATGTTCACTGGAAATTTTACTTTCATTGTTGACTTATATATAAACATTACCATCACCAAACCTAAACGTTGTTTCGCTTTCTTCCTCTTCTATTCACAATTTTTCTTTGTCTGACAAAGACTGTGTAAGCTTTCAATCAATCACTACCACACACTGTAGAACTGCAAGCTGTGTCTAGGATAGCACAATTAGTAGCTTTTGTCATCAACACTGACATCATTTTTGGAGTTTAATAACAGAATATAACTCTTCTTCCTTTACACTACTTACATACACATTTTTTGGACATGCTGGAGACAGGTGGTACTCTGATCCACATAAATAACATTTCCGAACCCTACCATATATGTCAGTAACTGAGTTTCTCTGCCTATTTGTTTCACTTCTATTTACTATGCTTCATCTTCCTCTGCCTCCAAACCTTCCCTGTCCTCTTCCACGTGTAATAACATTTACCTCCTCCGTGTTAAATACTGGTACAGATTTTATCACCACAGGAAGGGTCTCACTCTCACTCTGTTTGACACTGTACCCAATGATAACACTTCCTGACTACCAAAAAATTTCCTAAGGATTCAAACATTCCATCCGTTTCACTAAAGGACACTACTCAACACTATTTTTTTTTTATCTTTAACCTCTAGCCCTGCACTGTCTAGTAACTTGAATGCTAAAATACATTTTGGTATACTTACTGTGTACCTCTCCAGAGCTGTACTTCTCTTCACAAATTCCAAAATGTACTTCTCCATTGTATGTTCCATCTCCTTTTTGTAGCTGTCAAACCTTGTCCATGCCTCATACGCTGCTGACATCTCATCCTTCTTGTACCACTTGTCCAAGTGTTGAAGCAAAACTTTCATTCCATCTTCGACTGTCAACTTACCAATATCCACTTCCTCGGTTTCTTTTTCTGGATGCTTGTGACAAGCTGCCATGCTTTCAGAATTTGTTTCCAGTGGTCATAGTCCTTATCAGCACTGAAAACTGGCAACACCAGCCTACCGCCACATTTGCTGATGCTACTCATGTTTACAATGTCTTAGCCTATCTTCTAAATCAGTACTCATTAATTCCTCTCTTTCCTGCCACAACCACACTCTGCTACCATTTGTTGATCATGTAGACCAGTGTGGCAGGATAAATCAAAGCTAGACATAAAAACTGTCTTTATTTACCTCTCAGCTCCAACCTGACAAGTGCCTACATCGTTTCCAATTGCTTCCGCTTCTCGCTCACAACATAAAAATAAACAAACCTCACAAACAAAAGACGAGCGCAATGCGCAATGTTGTACACTAACTCTCTCAACAGAGTTAACAAGAAGTTCCAAGGGAGATTCCCCTGTGGCGGCAATTTCTGTGCCAGCCTCATGTCAAAAGATTTCTGAATCTATGTCTCTTCACGGCTAAGGACTACCAAGTATCTCCTCCGAGCAAGAGGTTTTTTAGACTATCAAGTATCTCCTCCAAGCGAGAGGTTTTCTCAAAAGGTTGCATGACGGATGTCTGGTTATCTCAGGAAATCCTCGTCAGCGGTTTTCCAAGGGAAATGGGCAGTCTACGTACTGTGATTGGTGTCATCAACGGGGTTTCTCTCCACTCATAGCTTCTGTTCAGCCGGTATCAGATATTTTTTTATCTTCCTCAGGGATGAGAAAGTTTTGGCTATGTGTCTGTAAGTAGTGGACAACTCTTCATCCTGGGAAATCTCCTTATTGTTCAGGATTTTCAAACAGTCCTGTTCTCCAGGGAAACTCAAAAGCCGCCTGTGTGGGATCTTTCTCTTGTCCTGAGAAGTTTCACTCGAGCTCCTTTTGAGCTCCTGCATCGATCATCAGGCAGAGATCTGACTCTGAAAACAGTTTTCCTGTTGGCTTTGGCTTCTTCAAAAAGAGTTGGGGAGCTTCATGGCCTGAGTTATGATCTTAAACACACCAGGGGTTGGGGGCCTTTCGCTTATATTTGTCCCAGAATTTGTGGCTAAAACCCAGAATCCCTCAGTGCATGATGACAGATTTTCCACGTTTTCCATTCCCTCACTGAATGACTTTGTGGACAACGATCCACAAGAACTCTTGCTTTGTCCTGTCAGAGCTGTACGATGATGCTATCTTAAAAGGACTTGTCACCTAAGAGCTAGGTGTAGACTTATTGTTAGCACTGGTCGGTCCAGAAGAGAGGTGTCCAAGAACACGATTTATTCTGGTTGTGTGAGGTGATTAAACAGGCTTACTTGTCGCTTGATAGGTCTGTCACTGAGTCTGTGCAGGCTAGAGCGCATGACATCAGAGGTATAAGTTCCTCTCTGGCATTTAAGAAAAACTTGTTTGTTCATAGAATTTTGAATGCTGGTTCTTGGTTGCATCAGCCCAAGTTCACTTCCTTTTATCTAAAGGACATTGCTCACAGGTCTTTGCACACTTTTTCCTTAGGTCCTGTGGTGACTGCCCAACAAGTTGTGTAGTTCACCCAGTGCCCTTCACAGGGCAATTTGTATCTTACCTAAGGCGATTGTGTGGAAGAGAGAATGAGTGACTTGGCTGGTCTCTTTCTCTCTCTTTTTGTTCCTTTCTTCTTCCTACGGGTGGGTCGAAGAATAGACATGTCATATGCTGGATCTGGTCTGATACAGGTGAGTAAGGTGGTCATACTGGTGGTGGTTTTGCTTTGTGAGTATGCATCCTGCTATTCAGTAGCAAGAGCTCTCTCTAGCAAGGGGAGTGAGGAGTGGTAGCAAACTCCTGTGGCTTATATGGTTTGTTACTTCAACAGTCAAAGTTTTCTTTGTTTCTTTGTTTCTGGAATGCAATGAATCTGCCCATATATCGTTGTGTTTCAACCCAGACTGCTGAGTTTTTAGATATCGGATTGTCTATTTTCTCAAGGGCTTCAGACCCCCTTCGTTAGAACTCGTTCTTCTAGGAAGGGTGGTCAGGTGGGTTAACCCCCCTAGCCAGGTTAGGGTACTTGTACCTCCCTCCAAGTATAAGTCTATCCTATTGTTAAGACTGATGGTTTGTTCTGCATATGACCAAATGACAAATTTTTAGTCAATTTTTATTTTTCATAGTTATCAAACCTGAGGTCTTAACATTTACTGCCCACCTGTAGCTGCCCCCTCACTTTTTTCCTGGGTTGGGGGAAAGACTGATGCGTCGCAAGGTACTTTGTTTGGTCAGCGTCCACCTCTTATACGCCAGATTTGCCAGATTTTACAGATTCCTTGCATACATTCTTTTATTGTTTTAACTGGTTTCCAGCTGGTGCAAGAAGATTTATTCGATTGTTTAGAACTCAGGTTTGCTAACTATGAAAAATACAAATTGATTCAAAATTTGTCATATTCTGAAAACAAGATTTACCAAGAGTTAGATTCCATGATTGCATCTGCATATTGAGTGCGGAAATGGTCACTAAGGAATTTGTTTGGTCATCAGGAGATTAAACACAGGAGTTGCATTCCTATATTTTGACAGTATAACGGTAATTTAAGATGTTAGTGCTTTTTTTCCATTCCTTGTTAAGCAAGCAGTGTAATCTCCAGAATAAGTTTTCATTGAGACCTTTAAAAGTTCTCAAAGGACATATATCACAAACCAGGGGCCTGCATTGTAAGTAATAGTTTTGAATTTGGTGCATTGTTAGGTATTATCCATACTTATGACAACGTATAAAATCTATATCAATTTGCCTTATTTCGTTCGTCACTTCATGTTGCTGTACATAACTTCTATGATCCTTCATCTTTCTGAAGTCTCTGTTTGCCATTTTTTTTATGAGAAGATATTGCATGAAGAGTTGCTTTCTGTAATTTAAAAATTAATTGTTGGTTACTGTCTCTAGAAACCTTCATAGTATTAGGTAAATGACATACTAGGTTAGTTAAATGTAAAGAAAGCCACATAAAACAATGCTATATTCTATCTTTGAATTAGATATATTCATCTTGACTCAAGGATATTTGCTGAATAACCCACAAGACCCAATCTCTGAATGCAGACATGTGACCTACAGTGTATACTAGATATCAGAAACAGCCATAAAATTAATGTTATCAATCTTCAAACATTCTTGTTCTCCAGTCATTAGATATCAAAAACCCATGTGTGGAACACATTCAGGTGCATGAAACATAAAGATCCAGAAAGAGTGGTTCCATAGAGCATGTTGAGTGAGCTTCCTAATACTAATGACACTTATCTATGCTCCTTGTTCTAATGTGCACCTACACTGAGTGTAGACTTGCTGCTGCACATCTCCAGTTTTTTTTTATATATAGAAATGTGTTTTGCATCCACCTTATTAAAATGATCAGTACTCTTGATGTGCCATGGCTTTCGTTCATATTAGCAGGTTTTCTTTGCATGATTCAGCTCATTGCAGTAATCAGTACCCTGGATGTGCTATGGCTTGTTTTCATATTAGAAGTTTCTTTGCATGATTGTGATGTTAGAATATTGTGTGAGTGATCCATCTGAGTTTTCTATGCCAACAACTTCTGCAATTACCAAGAGCAATTCAGTATGCCTCATTTCTTTTGTATTTATTCCTGGCATGATTAAACCTTAGTGCCATTAAAGTCAGTCCCCACTACATCAAGGATCAGCAATCGCAGGTTATTCCGTGGAAATTATCTCCAAATATATCTTGGAAAATTCAGTCATTCACAAATTTTTTCATTGAGCAATGATCACTAATTACTTTATTTTAATTGCATTTTCATTACTAAATACTTTTTTTATGATAAAAAATTATTTACTAGTGTTTAAATAAATTTACTAGTTTTAAAGTGTTAATAGCAGACTCTACCAGGGGGGGACCCATCAAATGGTGATTAGAAATTCATTTCTTGATATCATGTGTTTCAGAAACAAATTGATTCCTAGCCACGTAAAAATATCTAATCCATCAGGCCAGCCCTAGGAAAGCTGTTAATCAGCTCAGTGGTCTGGTAAACCTCCAGCCCTAGGAAAGCTGTTTATCAGCTCAGTGGTCTGGTAAACCTCCAGCCCTAGGAAAGCTGTTAATCAGCTCAGTGGTCTGGTAAACCTAAGATATATTTAAGTTAAGTCCTTCCAGTAGCATATTCTCCAGTCAATATTTTGAAAATTTTGGTTCTGGCTGTGTCCTCCTCCTTGTCTCCGGACGCTTCACCTTTTAAGTTGAGGGAGAAGAATGGAAGTCTTAAGACCTTGTCCATTGATGGAAGCATTCCTTTAACTTGTTTTCTGGGATAATCAGCAGCTGCCTCGTTGCATTCACTTGGATCTCCTCGACATCCTGAAATCATCTTACTTTCAAGTGGGATTTGATTTTTGGAAAGAGGAAAAAGTTGCAAAGGGCTGGATCTGGGGAATAGGAGGGCTTTTTCCTCCCGGGGGATGTTGTACTTGACAAAAAAATGTTGGCGATGAATAGCATCTCGCAAATGCTGAAACAAATCTTCCTTTGTTTTAGGATTTGCTATAGTATCATTTAATGAAGCAAACCTATTTTCATTACCCAGGTATGCACCACATAATTTTTTTATTTTTCCATTTACTAGAAGAGCTGTAGGTCTTTATGATTATTGTCCAAAAAATCCCCATGATCAACAAATTTTGTTTTAATTCCACAAATGAAATAAAACTGGTATAGAAGTAGAAATATGTTGGATCCCTGTACATTTAGCCATTAAAAGAAAATGAGGATGTTGATAAAGCAGCTAATGTTGCCATTACGTAATGACTAGATCAAGTAGCCAATAGTACCTGTTCTTGCTAGTGATTTATTATTACTGTATTGACTCCTGTGATTGTGAGTTTTCTTTGGATTACTGGATCTCGAAAACCGATCATCATTAAATGGCAGGAAGAGTGGAGTAATGAACTGGATAACAACAAATTTGTTAAAGGATACCTCACTGAAGTAATATCTGATGCATGGGTGTATGTGAATAACCCACATAGCTAAATCCCTGAATGCAGATCAACACTGATAGTCAAACGTATTTTTAGTGATTGTCCAGCTTTCAACCAGCAAAACATAACTAGTACAGGAAATAAATCTTTGAAAGAGATTTTGTGAAAATCATAACCAATTTCAGTGCATCCGGTCATTAAAATTTTAAGGAGTTGCTGAGGTGTTAAATAAGATCTAATACATTTAATCAAGAACAAAGCCTGCAGGCCACCCTTCAGTGATCAATACCAACTTTTTTGAAGGCTATCCATAAAACAAATTGTGTTACCATAACTGTCAAAATGCAAGTTAACTTTCATTTGTGATATTTATTGTATATTTTTGTGTATAAGATGACATTTAAATCCTAAAATTCACCCCTAAAAATTGGGGGTCGTCTTATACTACAATTCTAAAAATCAAACCTTGGATTCTAAGATGTGTGTTGGTAGGCTAGCCTCGTCCTCGGTGCTATAGTCTAACCACCAATATGTATGAAGATTCATTTTATGAAATAAATTGGTACTAAAGGTAATAAAACCATTTTTACCTTATATATTATTTCCATATCTTCTCAACAAATAGCCTATTTCAGGAATAATTCTAAATCAGTGAACAAACTTTTATCTTTGTGATCCCAGCTGAGAAAATGCGCTCACAGCAACATCTATCTTTCGGTAATCTTTTAGAAATTTCAATGGTGGTGTAATTACAGTAATAATAACTTTTAGGATAACATAATATTAATTTTTCATTAAATGTTTCTCACATATCACAAGTTTGGTCACATGTGCCATCATAATTCTAGTCTGGTTCTGGCGAGTTGAATTATGCCTCGTTGTGGATATCATACAAGTCATCTTTGTTACCATCCATGGCATTTTTTAAATGATTTTATGACTGTTGTCATGTTCGTCCATGCTTTTATAACAGAAATGCAGAGAACATCAAGTGAGGCAGCACAGGGCTGTATGTAACTGTTTAGAACAATTCACTCATATGAGTGATAATTGTATACGATAATTATCATTTATTATTGTATTGTTATTGGCGGTTGTTTGACAATGGCGATGAAACTTAAACTAAACAATGGTTTCCCTTTTAGGCAATGTATATATGGAAAACATGATATAGTATCAGCATTATTAACCCAGTTTGGATAATTTATGAAAGGAATGTATTTCTGAATTAAGTTCCATTTGGCAATTAAAGACAGTGATGATATCAGCAAAACGTGATCAGCTGATTATTTTTAGATGTAAACAAAACCAGAATGCAAATGGCTCATCATTGCTCTATTCATATATTGCAACAAGATAATACATGCAATATGATTACAGTAAAACAAGTTTTATTAAAATTATCATTATTCTCAATACAACTATTATTCGACTTTTATTCTCAATACTTCTATTATTCGACTTTTGCAAGTGGATATCTATCAGCGTAACAACCTAACCAAGGCAATAGTTCTCTCTCTCTCTCTCTCTCTCTCTCTCTCTCTCTCTCTCTCTCTCTCTCTCTCTCTCTCTCTCTCTCTCTCTCTCTCTCTCTCTCTCTCTCTCTCTCTCTCTCTCTCTCCGTATATTATATTTTATATAATATACGGAGATATTATATAAAATATTGGAGAAAATAGTGGAAAAATATATACCGAGAAGAAAAAGTAAAACATCATTCATGCATACCAAGAGACAGAAGGATCTTGTTCCAGAAAATCAGAAAGTGGAAAAAAGGTCTTGCAAAAGAAAAAAATGCATGGAAAGTTATAGAACTAAAAAGTAAGATAGAAAATGCAGAACAAAAGATTATACAATCAAAAGAAAATGAAAAACGGGACTTGGAAGAAAAAACCCTTTTGTTCATGAAACTTACCTGTCAGATATATATATAGCTGTATTCTCCGACGTCCGACAGAATTTTTCAAAACTCCCGGCACACGCAGTGGGCGGCCAGTCGGCGTTAGTACCCATTCCCGCCGCTGGGAGGCGGATATCAGGAATCATTCCCATTTTCTATTCAGATTTTTCTCTGTCGCGGTAGTGAAAACACCTGTTTCCACTACCTCCGCCTAGGATTTTGAAACTTCATTAGCCGCTTAAGTATCCTACTTATTTTTTTTTGAATGAATTGACTTGGATTTGTGGCTAGGCATACGCTATCATAAATTAATTAAAATTTTTTCATTGCATATGATGTCTGAATCTAGTTAGCCTAGTTTCAGACTTTGTTGTCTGCAACGGGTAAGGGGAGGCTACCGAAACCTTCGGTAGACACTCGCTTAGTATACATGATGTTTTACATGTTTTCTTTGTTGAAAGATCAATGTAATTAGTGTAATGTTGACTGAATTCCGAAAGAGACGTATGATTCGTATGTACGCAAATTAGAGCGTGATAGAATCAGGAGGTCTTCCTCCACAGTAACAGAAGTTAGGATAATGAACCTACTAACCTCCAGTAGACTTTATTTTGCCTAACCCTGTGGTATGGCTTACGGCCTAGAGGAAGTTCTGTGAGACGTAATGCCCTTTCTATTATGGGGTGGATTACATCAAGTAGCTTGAAAAAGTGCTCGCTCTCCAATCAGTGTGTGAGTGTAGTGATGTTGATTTTGCCCCTAGTGTTGTGGAGGGGGCGTCAGATCGGCCTTATAATGCCTCTAGGTCTAGACCTCTGTCGGACTCCCAGAACACAGGGAGAGGGCATGTCGAAAGCCGAAGGAGGGTTACGAGGAACCCCCACCGATCTGGCGTCCCTTCGGCAAGACCTGAAGACGCTTCTCAGGCTGCCAAAGATCGTGCACGTGCACGAATCCTGAAGGATTGCTTCTCGTCCTCTGAGGCGTCCTCCCCGTACAGGGTTGGAGCTCTCGGAAGGACTCGCGCCCTTTAAATAGAAGCTTATTGAGGAGGACGCTTCACGTCCTCTCTCTATTGTCGTGCGATTGTAATCGCCGCCTTAACAATTTGACGACTTTCCAACACATGGGAGAAAGAAGAAGGAAATAGGAAGAACGCTGTTAAGCGCCCAGATCGCCTTATCTCACTTACTGTGAAAAGGAAGAAGGCGTACCCTAAGGCGTCCTTTTGAGTGCGTTTCTGGAAGTGTCGATGAGCGTGACAGAGACGCAAGATGTCGCACAAGCGGCCGCCGTCTTTGTCAGGAGTTGCGAACGTCCATAATACTCGTCCGGACGACGATCACCGTACATCGGCTTCATGACTAGCACGCTTCATGAGCGGCGCTCCCCTTGAAGGCAGGACGCTTTTGAGGACGCTTTTCGGGACGCCTCCGTATTTGATAAGCAACAGTCATGTCGAAGTTTTTACCAAGACGTACGGGAGAAACCTTGGTCTTAATAAGAATCTTATCGACGTTTGGGTATGATGGCGGATAGGAAATATCTACTTCCTTCCGTAAACCCTAGAGATGAACAGGAATTCTGTCTCTTTCCGCGATTTATGAGGAAATTACGAAGATTTAAAGAGTTCCTGGATTAACTTCCTTACTTAAGGAAATATATTCTTCTTTCTTCTTCGTTCTATTAACGAAAAGAACGAAGATAGTAAAAGTTTTTTGTTTTTCCTTTCTCTATCTGCCTCGGCAGGGAAAGAAGGTAGTAGAGTACTGCTGTATGATAATACGATACGGTCAAATCATAAGCACATACCGTAGTTACTTCTTTGCTGTGCAACTCTATTACCAGTATCCTTACAGGACTTTCCTAGGAAGGACTACGCTTAAAGGGATTGTTATGACAATACCTAATTAGCTTCTAGATTTATCGAAGTCTTGTTTCGCTTAAATATACATTAATAAGAACTTCCTGAAGTTCGATAATAATTTTATAAGATTCCTTTATTGAATGGAGTAGCTGGCAACTCTGGAAGAGTAATGCCAGACAGCTAACGGAGGGGCTGCTATCGCTTAGACCAACGCAGTAACCATCTATTGCTCAGTCCATGAGATGGTCGGTCCTGCGGGATGGAATGACTAACCGTATCTCTCCCCTACAATCGCGGTCTTAGCGCCTCGGATTGAGGGGATAGTTAAGCAAACATAAATAAAATATTGTCTGCCTTTTGCTAAGATACGTTCAATAAGAAAGATATTCCAGCCTTTCAATGCTGATTACCGTAGGTAACTTATTAAAGGAATCTAACGCCAGCAGAACACTATATATTATATGTTCTCATGCTTACGAAAGCATGGCTTATTAGAGTACATGCTTAGTGAGAAGATGAATGTAGTAGAGAATTCACTTTTAAGTCTACGGTATGGTCAAGTCTTATGGCCTTTCATGCATCAGGGCGCTCGACAAGATCCTCTCTGAGATGCCCTTGTGTTCTAGGCACCAATACGCTCGGTAAGACTCTCGCGAGGACGTCTCTTGAAGATGCTCAACGTCCTACGCATTGAGACGTGAGGAAGCTTTTGCCGATGCTCGACGTCCTACACGAAGAGACGCTCATCAGGACGCTCTGGAAGACGCTCGACGTCATAAACATTGATAAGCTTTTTGGAAGACGCTCGATGTCTTACACATCTGGACGCTCGCCAGGACGCTAGCGAGGACGCTTTTGAAGACGCTCGGCATCCTACACGTCATGACGCTCGGTAGAGCACTGGCCAGGACGTTCTTCAGAACGATAGGCGTCCTACGCATCAAGACGTTCGGCAGATTCCTGCAAGAACGCTCTTCAAGAGGGCGTCGTCGAAGTAGAGGAAGGATTTGGTCTCGTCAAGATTGTCTACTCCGCTTTCTACGAAGGGAGCGTTCAATAGAATCCATCACTTGATGAATCCAGGAAAACTGTAAGCAAGATTCGGTGTCATAAAACTCCTCGTCTGCTTTCGGGATTGCGCTGCCGAAGGGGAACATTAAGGTCCTTCCTGCGTAAGCCCAGTCCCTCTGATTAGGAATCTTTTGGGCCCCTCCTCGATTTCTGCGGGTGGGAATCGGGAAAAACTATATGCTCGAATTCCTGGATTACTTTCTGTTCATGTAAATGGGTTAGTTCTCATTGACAAAGATCTTCATAACATTTTATCGCTTAAGCGGATAAGCTCTCATTAACAAAATTCGAGGAGAGCTCTCATTCATTAGAGAGAATTTTATGTTCAAGTGACTACAATACTTACGTATTTTTATCTTTGCGTCATATTAACTAATGTAGGGTTCAAGTCATATACGCATATCATGGTTACCTCTACAGATGGCAACCGAAAAGACGGTTATTGTAAATGTATTTAATAACGGTCCTTCCTGCAAACTTCCCAGGAGTTTCCGCTGTAAGGAAAACAACGCTAAAGGTATTGTTACAACAACACTAATCTCAGCGTCGGCATCTAGCGAATTATGTTTCGCTTAAATATGCCTGCTTGAGAATTTCCTTATCGAATAATAGTAACAAACCTATTCCTTCGTAGAAGAGAGTAGCTGGTAACTCAGGCAGAATAGTGCGAGACGAGAGGTTGCTGTCATTGTGGATGACGCAGTATATTTAATCGGTACTCCAGGCAACTTTCCAGGAGTTTCCGATTTAACATTTGGTTTAATTAAGCGTAATGTTTACGACAACACAAAATCAGCTTCTGTATTTTAGCGAATTTTGTTTCGCTTAAATATGCCAACTTGAGAGTTTCTGTTCAAATAATGTAAAATCTATTCCTTAGATGAATAGAATAGCTGGCAACTCGGCATAAGACTGCGAGAAGGTGAACATAAGCTGCTGCCTGCTGCCTGTGACTGTCACAGTGTCACTCCAGTATCAGGTAGCTCGCTGTTAAGCTCTGTCGGTTACGTCTCTCTCTCCCGCGGGATTGATTGACGAACCATATCTCTACCCTACAATCATGACTTTCGCCTCGGGGTTGAGGGGATTTCTAGTAATCATGAATAAACACGACTTCCTATTGCTAAGAAATTTTCAACAGAGATATCTCTTAGACCTGTTCAGCGCTGCTTACCGCACTGTAACAGAATTCTGTACGAGTTTACCGCGGCATAGCACTATAAAATAATGCTCTCCTGCTTATGCAAAGCGCAGCCTTATTAGGGAAGGAAGCATGCTTAGTGAGGGAATGGATGAGTCTGCTGGGGACCATTTCCTCGCTGGAGAAGCTTGTTTCCCTGAATAGACTGCAATTCAGACCTCTACAAGTTTTTTCCTGCAGGAGGACTGAAATAACATCAAGATCTAGAAATAATTCTAAACATCTCTCAATGGTTGTTGACGATCACCTCAGGTGATACCGAGAGGGTGCCAGGCATCCGGACAGAGGTACAGAGGTCCTGGCACATAATCTAAGAGAATTGGAAGCAATTTGGTTGGCTCTCCAGTTCCTCGAAGAGTGAGTTTTTTGGTCGATTGGTCCAAATCATCTCAGATAATTTCGCAGCTCTCTCATATCCCAAGAGAAGAGATGGATTGGTTTCGACATAGGCACGGAACGTAACGATCCTCAAGAGGTTCGTTTACACTATTGCACGTCCGTGCGGATCTTCTCGATCGGCGGCGCAACTACTGACGTCTGAGTAATCCTCGCTTAGAAGTATGTCGAGCGTTGTGGAGACGTTGGAGACTTTAAGGTCCTTTTCGTAGATTTCTTCGGCAAATATTGAAGAACGAAGAAGCTTCCTCTACGTTGCTCCCTTATTCTCGATCCGAGAGCGGTAGCAATAGACGCAATCATATAGTATGGAATGGGGATAGTTGGTTAGTCTCTTTTTCCCCTATTCAAAAGCTTAGGAAAGTGATAAGTAATCGCTGGCGTCAGAGGGAGCGAGAAAAGCCGCTGATCGCCCCATGTTGGCCTTCGAGAGGCTGGATTCACAGAGGTCACGTCCTTCAGAGGGGCATTTCCCAAGGACCCTTCCCGAGAGAATCGGTCTACTCTAACGGCCTCACTTCGAGAGGTACCTTAAAACCTCTCCGTCTGAGTCTGGATGCGTTCAGACTGTCGAGAAGCGAAGGAGGATCTCAAGATTAATTACAAGTCTCAGCCCCAAAGCAAAGCAGTGCTGCATATTTTTGCAGTGTACCAATCGGAGTGGGCCGATTCTGGAGATAGTGCAGGAAGAATGACTGCTCCTACACCTCCACCTCTGTGAATTACTTTACCGTCTTCCCTTTCCGTCTGAATTATGGGATAAGCTAACAGTCCCAACGATTGTAGAATACGGAAATATGTTGACGGCCTCTAGGCTCAGAGATTCGGATCTGTCAAACAACAAAGCCCTTCACGATCTTTGAGGTCTGCGGAAATCTTGATGGAGCTTAGACGTAGTCTGAAGTTCTTGATGTCAAAGCATTTCGAACCTCTCCTTTCTGTAAACTTAATACACGTGACCAGAAAGGCTAATTTGTTCATGAAACTTACCTGTCAGATATATATATAGCTGTATTCTCCGACGTCCGACAGAATTTCAAAACTCCCGGCACACGCAGTGGGCGGCCAGGTGGTTAGTACCCATTCCCGCCGCTGGGAGGCGGATATCAGGAATCATTCCCATTTTCTATTCAGATTTTTTCTCTGTCGCGGTAGTGAAAACACCTGTTTCCACTACCTCCGCCTAGGATTTTGAAACTTCATTAGCCGCTTAAGTATCCTACTTATTTTTTTGAATGATTGACTTGGATTTGTGGCTAGGCATACGCTATCATAAATTAATTAAAATTTTTCATTGCATATGATGTCTGAATCTAGGTAGCCTAGTTTTCAGATTTTGTTGTCTGCAACGGGTAAGGGGAGGCTACCGAAACCTTCGGTAGACACTCGTTTAGTATACATGACGTTTACATGTTTTCTTTGTTGAGAGATCAATGTAATTAGTGTAATGTTGACTGATTCCGAAAGAGACGTATGATTCGTATGTACGCAAATTAGAGCGTGATAGAATCAGGAGGTCTTCCTCCACAGTAACGGAAGTTAGGATAATGAACCTACTAACCTCCAGTAGACTTTATTTTGCCTAACCCTGTGGTATGGCTTACGGGCCTAGAGGAAGTTCTGTGAGAATGTATGCCCTTTCTATTATTGTGGATTACATCAAGTAAGCTTGAAAAAGTGCTCGCTCTCCAATCAGTGTTGAGTGTAGTGATGTTGATTTTGCCCCTAGTGTTGTGGAGGGGGCGTCAGATCGGTCCTATAACGCCTCTAGGTCTAAACCTCTGTCGGACTCCCAGGACCAGGGAGGGGGCAAGTTGAAAACCGAAGGAGGGTTACGGGAACCCCCCCACCGATCTGGCGTCCCTTCGGCAGGATAAGGCTGCCAAAGATCGTGCACGTGCACGAATCATGAAAGATTGCTTCTCGTCCTCCGAGGCGTCCTCCCCGCAAGGTTGGAGCTCTCGGAAGGACTCGCGCCCTCTAAGAAGCTTTAGAGAAGAGGACGCTTCACGTCCTCTCTCTCGTCAGGATGGAACGTCAGATCGCCCATAACGCCTCTAGGCCTGGACCTCTGTCGGACTCCCAGGATAGGTAGAGGGCATGGTCGAAAGCCGAAGGAGGTTACGGGGAACCCACATCGATCTGGCGTCCCTTTTCGGTTTCTTGACTTAATATCGATAAGCGTGACAAAGACCGCAAATGTCGCACAGGCGGCTGTCGTCTTGGTCAAGAGATTAAAAAATGTCCTTAAGGCAGGACCCTCACAAGGACGCCTTTCGGACGACTTCACGCTCTATCGAGAGGAAGACTTCGTTTGCACTTCCTCCATCTAGATGAAAGGGAGAGCTGGGATCTGGTACGAAACGAGGAGAAGAAGCAGGATTGAAAGCACCGTCTTCTTCTCAAGGAGATTCGCCAATTTGGTGGACGCTCCAAGGAGGTCTTATTTGTCATCGGCTAAGGTGTCCTCCTCCCCTCATGGCGTTATGTATACGTTATGTGACGTTCGCTTTACTACTTACGAAACGGGATATTGTTCAAGCTCATAAGATTGAACGTCCGCAAGCTGATTTGCATAGTCAAATAGCTCGCCAAGACGCATCTTACTCGTCCCTAAGGGACGCTCTGTCAGCGGACAGAGATGAAACACTGGACAGACTATCCTAGTTTTCGACAGGAGAAGGGCAAAGAATTCCTCATACCCAAGAACACACAGGCTTCCTTTTAAAATGCCCTTCTGGCAAGTGTCGATGACCGTGACAAAGACGCAAGATGTTCCGCACAGCCGGCCGTCGTTTTTGTCAAGAGTGGCGAACGTCCTGAAGACTCGTCCTGATGACGATCACCGTACTTATGCTTAGGACGCTCGGGGCGTTTCATGAGCGGTCTCTCCCCTCGAGGAAGCCTCTCCAGTTACTCGTGTTGACGCCACGTCATTCCACTATGACGCTTCCCTTGATGTTCGTCACTCTTCTATTCCGGACGCTCTTCAAGACGCTCAAAGCATGCAATCAGGCACGTTCAAAAGGCAAGCACCGTCGCGACGATGCCTTTCGGAACGCTCGGCGTTCCTTTTTTGAGCGCGTGTCTGGATATGTTCATTTGCATTACTAAGACCGCAAAATGTTGCACAGGGGGCGGTCCACCATCTTTGTTAGAAGGTAACGAAAGTCCTTTAAGGCCCGTCTTGGAGACGATAGCCTTAACTTCTTCCTATATTGTGCTCTCACACTTCAGGAGCAGTGTGCGGCTCTCCAGGACGCTTTTCGGTGGCCTTTCAGAAGACGCTCCGACGTCATAAACAGATTGATAAGCTTTTTGGAAGACGCTCGATGTCTTACACATCTGGACGCTCGCCAGGACGCTAGCGATGACGCTCGCCAGGACGCTAGCGAGGACGCTTTTGAAGACCGCTCCGGCAATCCTACACGTCATGACTCTCGGTAGCGCACTTGCCAGGACGTTCTTCAGAACGATAGGCGTCCTAACGCATCAAGACGTTCGGCAGGATTCCTGCAAGAACGCTCTTCACGAGAGCGTCGTCGAAGTAGAGGAAGGAGTTTGGTCCTCGTCAAGATTGTCTACTTCTCTTCTACGAAGGGAGCGTTCAAGAGAATCCATCACTTGATGAATTCCAGGAAAACTGTAAGCCAGATTTCGGTGTCATAAAACGCCTCGTCTGCTTTCGGGATTGCGCTGCCGAAGGGGAACATTAAGGTCATTCCTGTCGTAAGCCCAGTCTCTAATCAGGAATCCTGCCCCTTCCTCGATTTCTGCGGAATCGGGAAGGAACTCATATGCTCGAATTCCTGATTACTTTCCGTCCATGCAATTGGGTTAGTTCTCATTGACAAAGTTCTTAATACATTTTATCGCATAAGCGGATAAGTAACAAATTTTCGAAAGAGCTCTCATTCATTAGTCAGAGGCTCATCCAGGAAAAAGACTTATAGACTACGTCCATGAAGTCTTATGTCAAATATCATAAGAAGCTTGAACTTTCTTTTCGATCTTTTTTCGTTTCTCACTTGAGGATTTCCATTTGATAATATTATTCCTTTTCTTGGCAAAGAGAATGAAGACAGTCGATTTCCATTCTCCTCTCTCTTCCTCGTCGAGGAAAGAATGTAGTAGAGAATTAGATGTTCAAGTGACTGCAATACTTAGGTATTTTATCTTCGCGTCATATTACTAATGTAAAGTTCAAGTCATATACGCATATCGTGGTTACCTCTACAGATGGCAACCGAAAGGACTGTTATTTTAAGTGTATTTAATCGGTCCTTCCTGCAAACTTCCAGGAGTTTCCGGTGTAAGGACAATGCTTGAAGGTATTGTTACAACAACACCAACTCAGCTTCTGTATGTAGCGAATTATGTTTCGCTTAAATATGCCTGCTTGAGATTTTCTTATGTCGATAATAGTAACGAACCTATTCCTTCGTAGAAGAGAGTAGCTGGTAACTCAGGCAGAATAGTGCGAAACGAGAGGTTGCTGTCATTGTGGATGACGCAGTATATTTAATCGGTACTCCGGCAACTTTCCAGGAGTTTCCGATTTAACATTTGGTTAATTAAGCGTAATGTTACGACAACACAATCAGCTTCTGTATTAGCGAATTCTGTTTCGCTTAGATATGCCAACTTGAGAGTTTCTGTTCAAATAATGGAAAATCTATTTCTTAGATGAATAGAATAGCTGGCAACTCGGCATAAGACTGCGAGAAGGTGAACATAAGCTGCTGCTCCTGTAACTGTCACAGTGTCTCACACTGTCACAACTCAGTGTTAGGTAGCTCGTTGTACTGCTCAGTCGGTTACGTCTCTCTCTCCCGCGGGATTGATTTACGAACCGTATCTCTGCCCTACAATCATTGACTTTCGCCTCGGGTGAGGGGATTTTCTGGTAATCATGAATAAACGAACTTCCTTTTACTAAGAAATTTTTTTTTTTTTTTTTTTTTCAACAGAGATATCTCTTAGACATGTTCGGCGCTGCTTACCGCACTGTAACAGAATTCTGTACGAGTCTACCGCAGCATAGCACTATAATAATGCTCTCCTGCTTATGCAAAAGCGCAGCCTTATTAGGGAAGGAAGCATGCTTAGTGAGGGAATGGATGAGTCTGCTGGGGACCATTTCCTCGCTGGAGAAGCTTGTTTCCCTGAATAGACTGCAATTCAGACCTCTACAGTTTTTCCTACAGGAGAAACTGAAATAACATCAAGATCTAGAGATAATTCTAAACGTCTCTCAATGGTTAAGATCACCTCAGGTGATAATGAGAGAGCCAGGCATCCGGACAGAGGTCCTGGCACATAATCTAAAAGAATTGGAGCAATTTGGTTGGCTCTCAGTTCTCGAAGAGTGAGGTTTTGGTCGAGTGGTCCAAATCATCTCAGATAATTCCGCAGCTCTCTCATATCCCAAGAAAAGAGATATGGTTATCGGCATAGGCACGGAACGTAACGATCCTTAAGAGGTTCGTTACACGATTGCACGTCCGTGCGGATCTTCTCGATCGACGGCAGCAACTACTGACGTTTGACTTTTGAGTAATCCTCGCTTAGAAGTATGTCGAGAGTTGTGGAGACTTTGGGGGACGTCCTTTCGTAGATTTTGCAATATTGAAGACGAAGAAGCTTCCTCTACGTTGCGCCCTTATTCTCGATCCGAGAGCGGTAGCAATAGACGCCATCCTATAGTATGGAATGGGGATAGTTTGGTTAGCCCTTTTCCCTATTCAAAAGCTTAGGAAATGTAATAAGATAATCGCTGGCGTCAGAGGGAGTGAGAAAGACGCTGATCGCCCCATGTTGGCCTTCGAGAGGCTGGATTCACAGAGGTCACGTCCTTCAGAGAGCACTTTCCAAGGACCCTTCCCGAGAGAATCGGTCTACTCTAACAGCCTCACTTCGAGAGGTACCTAAAATCTCTCCGATCTGAGTTCTGAATGCGTTCAGACTGTCAAGAAGCGAGGAGGATCTTCAAGATTAATTGCAAGTCTCATTGCCAAAGCAAAGCAGTGCTGCATATTTTGCAGTGTACCAATCGGAGTGGGCCGTTTCTGGACATAGGGCAGGAAGAATGACTGTTCCTCTACCTCTGACCTCTGTGAATGACTTTACCGCCTTCCCATTTATTCCGTCTGAAGTATGTGGATAAGCTAACAGTCCCAACGATTGTAGAATACTGGAATATGTTGTTGACGGCCTCTAGGCTCAGAGATTCGGATCTGTCAAACAACAAAGCCCTTCACGATCTTGAGGTCTGCGGAAATCTTGATGGAACTTAGACCGTAGTCTGAAGTTTCTTGATGTCAAAGCATTTCGAACCTCTCCTTTCTGTAAACTTAATACACGTGACCAGAAAGGCTAATTTTTCTAACCACTTCTAGCTACGAAAAATGAGGGTTAGTGAGGTTTTTAGCCATCATCAGAGGTTTTGGCTTTAGAGGACATAATTCGGTGTCCTCTAAGCCTTCCGTTCTTGCTAAGAACGAAAACCCGTCTAACCCTTGGCCCAGAGGCCTGGAGATCAAGGGGATGGCACAAATTATTGGGCAAGAGCCACAGAGAGTCCTGTGCCCTTGTCGGGGCTCTCAAGTTTTATCTTGATAAAACTAAAGAAAGTCAAGGTCATTCGTACAATCTGCGGTGTTCCGTAAAAAGAACCAGACTTGCCCATGTCGAAGAACGCCTGGCGTTTATTTTTAAGGAGTCTTTCTAAGAGGCTCATCGTCATGTTTTGAACAAAGATTTGAAACCTTTTAAAGTAAATGCTCACGAGGTGAGGGCGCGGCCTCGGAAGCATTTCAACAGAGCATGACACTCAGTAATATCCTGAGTGCCACGTTTTGAGCGAAGCAACTCTGTGTTGCGCATTCACACTCCCGACGGGATGTGAAGACGACATATGAGATCTGCGAGTCGCTAGGACCATACATATCCGTAGAAATATTATTGGAGGCAGGAAGCAGCACGAATCCTATCCTATAGAAAAAGGGATAGGTGTGCTTTTAACTTTGAAGGGTTGGTCGCTTGAGGCGCTTTCCCTTTCGTTAGCCTAGAAGTTATGGGACTAACTTCGATAGGTTAGGTCAGGTGGTGGTTTTAGCTTCGTTGCCCTCACAGTATGGTCAATATGGTCTAGTCACATTGTGGTCACGCCCCGTTGACAGATCATCTAGAGCGCACCAACTACACAGGTCACTACCTTGTTGGCAACTCTAGTAAAGCAAAAGCAGACTTCGGTGACAGTAATCAAGAAGTCAGCTATGCTAACAGGTAAGGAATCAAGATGTCAATCATCTGCACTTGAGGTGTTTCCTAAATCCTTCTATTCTGTCCCTTCCCACCTCCAATGGTGGGATTCAGCTATATATATATCTGACAGGTAAGTTTCATGAACAAAATGTTATTGTTATGATACAATAAAGTTTGTTCATACTTACCTGGCAGATATATATAATTAAAGTACCCACCCACCTCTCTCAGGGGACAGTGGTATGAAAAATCTGAATAGAAAATGGGAATGATTCCTGATATCCGCCTCCCAGCGGCGGGAATGGGTACTAACCACCTGGCCGCCCACTGCGTGTGCCGGGAGTTTTGAAATTCTGTCGGACGTCGGAGAATACAGCTATATATATATCTGCCAGGTAAGTATGAACAAACTTTATTGTATCATAACAATAACATTTTTCTAACCACTCTAGCTACGGCATTGAGGGTTAGTGAGGTTTTAGCCATCATCAGAGGTTTTGGCTTTAGAGGACATAATTCGGTGTCCTCTAAGCCTTCCGTTCATGCTAAGAACGAAAACCCGTCTAACCCTTGGCCCAGAGGCCTGGAGATCAAGGGATGGCACAAATTTATTGGGCAAGAGCCACAGAGAGTCCTGTGCCCTGTCGGGGCTCTCAAGTTTTATCTTGATAAAACTAAAGAAAGTCAGGTCATTCGACAATCTGCGGTGTTCCGTAAAAAGACCAGACTTGCCCATGTCGAAGAACGCCCTGGCGTTATTTTTAAGGAGTCTTTCTAAGAGGCTCATTCGTCATGTTTGAACAAAGATTTGAAACCTTTTAAAGTAAATGCTTACGAGGTGAGGGCGCGGCCTCGGAAGCATTTCAACAGAGCATGACACTCAGTATATCCTGAGTGCCACGTTTGAGCGAAGCAACTCTGTGTTCGCTTCACACTCCCGACGGGATGTGAAGACGACATATGAGATCTGCGAGTCGCTAGGACCATACATATCCGTAGAAATATTATTGGAGGCAGGAAGCAGCACGAATCCTATCCTATAGAAAAGGGATAGGTGTGCTTTTAACTTTGAAGGGTTGGTCGCTTGAGGCGCTTTCCCTTTCGTTAGCCTAGAAGTTATGGGACTAACTTCGATAGGTTAGGTCAGGTGGTGGTTTTAGCTTCGTTGCCCTCACAGTATGGTCAATATGTCTAGTCACATTGTGGTCACGCGCCCCCGTTGACAGATCATCTAGAGCGCACCAACTACACAGGTCACTACCTTGTTGGTTAACTCTAGTAAAGCAAAAGCAGACTTCGGTGACAGTAATCAAGAAGTCAGCTATGCTAACAGGTAAGGAATCAAGATGTCAATCATCTGCACTTGAGGTGTTTCCTAAATCCTTCTATTCTGTCCCTTCCCACCTCCAATGGTGGGATTCAGCTATATATATATCTGACAGGTAAGTTTCATGAACAAAATGTTATTGTTATGATACAATAAAGTTTGTTCATACTTACCTGGCAGATATATATAATTAAAGTACCCACCCACCTCCCCTCAGGGGACAGTGGGTATGAAAAATCTGAATAGAAAATGGGAATGATTCCTGATATCCGCCTCCCAGCGGCGGGAATGGGTACTAACCACCTGGCCGCCCACTGCGTGTGCCGTGAGTTTTGAAATTCTGTCGGACGTCGGAGAATACAGCTATATATATATCTGCCAGGTAAGTATGAACAAACTTTATTGTATCATAACAATAACATATTAAATATCAAGCAAAACCCCAAGCTATTATACTCATATGCGAAGAAGATGAATAAAAGAAGAATAGAATAGGCCCTCTGAGAATTGAAGGGAGATTAACGAATGAAAAAACGGAAATTGCAACATACTGGCAGAACGAATATAAGAGAGAATTCACCCCTAGAAATAGATATGAAGATAAGATATAGAAGTAAGGGATGAAAATAGTGAATATTTAGCTGACATAGATATTAATGAAGCTGATATTGTGCAGGCTATTTAATGAAATAAAAGGAGCTGCTGCAGGGCCTGATGGAATTCCTGCTATTTTGTTAAAGAAAGTAGTTCATTCTATCGCAAAGCCACTTGCAATATTATTAAGACAAAGTGTAGATACAGGCAAGATTTATGATGAGCACAAATTAGCATATATTACCCCTACTTTCAAAAGTGGATCAAGACTAGAGGCAAGTAATTATAGGCCTGTGAGTCTAACATCACATATTATGAAAGTGTATGAAAGGGTAATGAAGAAAAATATTATGAAACATTTAATAAAAAATAATTTGTTTAATAAAGGACAACATGGTTTCGTACCCGGAAAAAGTACACAAACCCAACTGTTAGTCCACCGTGAGAACATATTCAAAAATATGAAAAGCGGAAATGAAACTGATGTGGTTTATTTAGACTTTGCAAAAGCTTTTGATAAAGTAGACCATAATATATTAGCGAAGAAAATTAGTAAACACAATATCGTGGATAAAGTAGGAAGATGGTTAAAAGAATTTTTACACAACAGAAAACAGATAGTTATTGCAAACGACGAGAAATCGGATGAAGTCAAGGTAATATCCGGTGTGCCGCAAGGTACGGTGTTAGCTGCAATACTGTTTGTTATTATGATTGAAGACATAGACAATAATGTGAAGGATTCGGTAGTGAGTAGTTCGCAGATGACACAAGAATAAGTAGAGAAATTACTTGTGATGAAGATAGGAACGCTCTACAAAGAGACCTTAACAAAGTATATGATTGGGCAGAGGTAAATAGGATGGTATTTAACTCTGATAAATTTGAATCAATAAATTATGGAGACAGAGAAAGAAAGCTATATGCATATAAGGGACCTAATAATGAGACCATCACAAATAAGGAAGCAGTTAAAGACCTTGGTGTGATGATGAATAGGAACATGTTATGCAATGATCAAATAGCAACTCTGTTGGCAAAATGTAAAGCAAAAATGGGAATGTTGTTACGGCACTTCAAAACAAGAAAAGCTGAACACATGATTATGCTTTATAAAACATATGTTCGTAGTCCACTTGAATATTGCAATATGATATGGTACCCACACTATCAAAAGGATATTGCACAAATAGAGAGTGTACAAAGGTCCTTTACAGCTAGAATAGAAGAAGTTAAGGACCTAGACTACTGGGAAAGACTACAATTCTTAAAATTATATAGTCTAGAAAGGAGAAGAGAACGCTACATGATAATTCAGGCATGGAAACAGATAGAAGGAATAGCAGAAAATATCATGGAACTAAAAATATCAGAAAGAGCAAGCAGAGGTAGATTAATAGTGCCCAAAACTATACCAGGAAAAATAAGGAAAGCACACAGGACATTAATCCACTACGCACCAGCATCGATAATGCAGCGTCTATTCAATGCGTTGCCAGCTCATCTGAGGAATATATCAGGAGTGAGCGTAGATGTGTTTAAGAATAAGCTCGACAAATATCTAAACTGCATCCCAGACCATCCAAGATTGGAAGATGCAAAATATACCGGAAGATGTACTAGCAACTCTCTGGTAGACATTAGAGGTGCCTCACACTGAGGGACCTGGGGCAACCCGAACAAGATGTAAGGTCTGTAAGGTAAGGTCTCTCTCTCTCTCTCTCATCAACTGTAATACCAATGATACTCCTCCATTCTCCTCTAAAATGTTCCGGTTTTTCGAATTCTGGATGAAGCGATTATTGTTATCGTACGTTGACACAAACCAAATTGAGAAACAGCGAATTGCTAACATCATTACCGTATCTATCGCGTGTTTATTAAGAGCTCCTTGAAAATTGTCAAGTTGTTAAACCTTGCCGATTCTCAATGGTGGCTTCCATAAGTAAAAATGAAAAATATTTTTGTTCATTCTTCATTCAGTGGAGATCTCAAGAAAGAATGCTAATAAATTACTGCAAGTTATGCCCAAGCTGACTATAAAGCTAATAATGGCCAGGCGGAAGTTATGTTCGGAACTGGAGAAATCGCACCTAATGCTTATACAGTGAAGTAATATGTGCACGTCTTCAACCAAACTTTACTAATTTGCTATATAAGGTATCCTAATTATATCTCTTCTAACAAATAATGGCAATGAAGATATCGATAGTACTTGAATCAGCCAAAATTTTGAGAATGTAAACAATATCAAACACAAATGATGTAACAACGATAGTTAGTAATACTGTAATTAGGTACAACAAGCAAAACATCCCTTATTTAAGTCATCATTGTTATAAATATAGTTGCACTGTTTAATTTTTGCAAATAATCATTTTTATAAAAAAAAATTAAGTTGTAATTCAGAATTCATCGTCTTATCTAAAGGTCGTCTTATATGCGAAAATATATGGTATTTTTATTCTTTGCTCAATTATAATTCAATTCACTTGTCAAGTATCATTTGTAAACTGATGTCACCAACAAAAATTGATATTACTTTGGACATGCTAATCTGTGATCTTGACACAAAATATAAAAGTAATAACATTGTTATGTTCATATTCTTACTTTCCTAGTTTTATTGTAAGGAAAGTCGTATGTAGGTAAAAATGTTGAATTAGAGAAGATTTACACGAGGTTTAATGGGGTGGAGGTGTCACAGGTCAGTTTCCCTATACGTACTAATCTGTGAAGCCACTGGGATGTGCTGACACACCTAACATGTAAGGCAGAAAGGACCAAATCCTTTGCCCGCCACATGACCATCTCATCCTTATCTTTAAAAACACTCACTTTCTTATTGTCGTGAGGAAATTAAAATTCTATATTAACTATGAATCTTAAGTCAGCTTTTCAATTTTTTTTCCTGAAACGGCTTTTTAAAGCCAAAAGAGCATAAAGTTCTCTAATTCATGATGTCAAATAGATGGTTGAGAATTGTGGTGAATTTAATTGTTTTGTTGCATCCTCAAAATTATCTGAGGTCATTATAAAGTTAGAATTGTTGGGATTTTGCTACCGATTCACTGAGTAGTTGAGCTGCTGGTTTAACATTCATTTTTACCTTTGACCAATCTACATGTGGCTATCTAAGGCTGTTATTGATAGGTTTATTACCGGAAGGAATCCGGGAAGATTAATTCATGTCAGTAACGGGGCTTTTGCAATATTATTTAAATATTTATTCACTTTGCAATTTTTTTTTATTTCAGGATGTTAAGGTTGCTTTGCTTGCCGTTCAAGCATTGTGTGATGATGAAATAGAAGAAGAATTTTGGGCTGATGACGATTCTGATACAGATGAGCAGTCAACAGATGAAGACCCAGAATTAGCTCATGAAAAGTGGGACTGCCTTTCTTGTGGCATAAAAAACAAAGCTTTTGTGCGCTATTGTGGGAAGTGCTGGCAGGTAAGAGAAGACTGATACCTTGTAAAATATTCACAGTAATGTAATATATTTGTGACAAGCCACCCAAAATTCCTTGTTGTAAAAAAAAAAAAAAAAAAAATTAAGGTTGAAGCATAAATCATAAAAATTATCCATAATTCCTTAAAAAGAATAATACATTTTGATAAAAGCAGGACTTATCAGGGTATCCATTTTCATTTACATCTAAAACTCTGCTGAAGAGGATTTTTCTTAAAGAAAGATTAGGATTACTGAGTAATAAGTGCTGGTCTACTACAAAAGTTCTATTCATAGTATTTGCGCTAAACACACAAGAATACTTGTTTGAGAATCTTTTGGCAACTTAGACAAGATTACTATTCCAAATTAAGTTTATTGGAATACAAAATATATACATCGTATTTTGTTGGAACGAGGTAGATCTAACAAATTTTTTTCCTAAAAATAACCTTTATATAAAAATCATAATTTAATTAGGTAAGTACCAAAACAGTACTGGTATTTCTTTTTTACAAACAAACTTCCATGTCTGCATGATATGTTGGATACATAAAATTTATTATATATATTTCATTACCGCTTTTTCAAGGAAAGGTAAACGATTTTTGTTAGAGATTTATTACCACCAAATATGCTCCATGACTGGACTAACATGCAAATTAAACTTGAAAATGCCCTACATACATAGGTGTGCAGGCATAATAATAATAGTAATAATTACACAGTAATAGAAAAACACCATATGCACTGCATGTGATGTGTGGGTGCATTTTTCTCACGATGTTATACAGATAGCTACCTATTTGTACTTATGTGATAGGTGCATTGCAGTAGGTACATTCACTTTGAAAATCTAATAAAACATTTCATCCAAATGTTTGTATGTGTGGGGCTTGTTAAAGCTTTGTCATTTTAAAATTATGTGAAATTCTTAGCTTTCCAAAACCTGTTGGTAGCTACCGAGTCTAAGGCTATAATAGAAACATTGAATAAGTATGTAATGCCTTATTCTTTTTTATTCACACACACATAATGATTTTATGAAGGTATATTTACTATAAAGTTTTGAGTAAAATAACTATTACACATTGTAAAGAAGACTGACAAATATTTACCTTGTTAACAGCATAGGTATGCCTTAATTAAAACTATAGTGTAAATGAATTTACATGAATGCATATACATATTTTATTTCATCAGTCAAACACCCATACAGCAAACCCTTGTTAAGAGGGACTAATAGCCGGTCAAGGTGTCCGCCTTAGCCAATAGTCTGGTTTGACTGGCAATCTTACAAGGATATTTTGTGGGACATTTTATTTTTATGTTTCATGATACATTTATTGAAAGATATTTTAAAGTGAAATGTATGACTGTGCATGAAATACAGTAATGTGAGAGTACATGTACTAAAGTGAAGTTTGGACTTTGTTTGGAATTTTGCCATAAATAAACAACAGGCGGCACTATGCTTTTGTTTACATCCACTTATTGCAGATGGCTGACAGGCTAACGAGTGACATATCATAAACACCTTTTCTTAAGTTTGTGAGAACAGACAGATATTTCGGCTTTTTTTCAATATTTTATTATTAGTAAAACAATTCATTTTAATAATTAAGATTGTTTTTCAATGTTTTATTATTAGCAACAGTTTTTTTGCATACCCGTTATGCTTGCTGTAGGGAAGTCATAGCCTAGCCTATGACACTTAGTTTCCCATCCGTAATACAGCCCCATTGGATGCAGGGGAGGGCATTTTTTTTTTTTTTTTCATACATTTAACAATAAAAAAGTGTCTTAATACAATTTTGTTATTTTTATAGAGTATGTATAATAAACTAATGTAGAAACATTTCAATTAAACCTCATTGTAAAAGATGAAAAATGAAGAATAAAACATGATAAAAGTGTTAGAAGTCAGCTGCATATGTAGATGCGTAGGCCAAGACATGAATGCATAATTGGGTAATCAAATATCACTGCTGCAGCAAAAGCACTTTTTCTTTTTCCATGTCAATTTAGTTATTTATTCATTACACTAATTATTATTATTTATTATATTAATATGATGTTAGATGAATGCGAGATTGTTAAGATCAATAGTAAAATGATATGACAATTAACCCTTAAACGCCGAATCCCTTTTTTGTTTATAGGATTTCTTCTACACTTACCTCTGTTCCATTTTCCCTGATATCTGGTTTTCCCTCTCTCACCCACAATTTGCATTGCCTTCTGGCCCCCATCATTCCCGAACCTCTTTGTTCCCTAATCCCTCAAATATTCTTTTCGTTATTTGTGACACTTTTATATTCTAACTTTCCTTGACCATAAGCTGCTAATACCATTTGTTTTTAATTTTCTGTGAGATTTGCTTGTTGCAATACGTGAAAACCCTTAGAGCAAGTTTCTTCAAGCAAGCTTTTCCCCATTGCTCTGTCACACTGATTCTGCCTTTTCGTACCTATTTAAAATGTCTCATCTTTTCATTAGATTCTCTTCATATTTTAAAATAGTTGTTCATTTTAATTCTTTATTCACATGGCTATTAGATAAGCTTCATCTAGTTTGCATAGGATTATCTTTGAACCCTCTGTACCCTTAAGTTTATCTATTCTTTCCACTACTTTTAGGGCTTTCCCTTTTAAGCTCATTCTTATCTCATCCTCTGATATTTTACTTTGTCTCCACACACCACTAGCCAATTTTCAACTTGTCCTTTCCATCCTTTGAACTCTTCTTGTATCCTGCTAAGTCTCGGACAATCCCTTTTCCATCTGATCTCCCTTTATTCACTATCTGATCCGACCATCTTTAATTGATCATGCTACTGCTACCAGTTTGAATATTCTTCTAGCCTAATCTTTCCTTTGTGACACAAATGTGCAATCTACCCACCTGTTGACGTTCTTTGGTCCCAGTATACTCCACCTGAAGACTTTGAACACCACCACAACATGACTTACAACCCACAAAGTTCTATGAGACAGAGATCTCTATCCTACCCTACCAAACACCAGTTCCACATGTCCTGTACTCCCTGCTCTGTTATTGTTTACCCATATGCTGCAGCCATCGAGTCTTCTATGACGTCACAACACAACTTAAATACATCAAGACATTTTCTAAAACCAAACTTGTTTCCCATGCATTGAAGATTGACCACATTTCACCAATACAGAAATTTCTTATAAAATTTGCATTGGAGGGAGCTAGAACAAAATCCGGAATCCGACCTGATCAACCCTATGATTTTTATAATCAAAAGTGTTTTGGTCAGTCAAGAGTGAGTTGGTGTTGTTCCTGTGCTTCATTTAAACCCCATTCACCTCTGCTTTGAGTGTTTTGATCCAGTACATGCTTGTACAGTACTATTTCCTTAGTAGTTGTGGCTTCTTGCACTGTACAGTGGTCCCCCCGTATTCATGGGGGATGCGTAGTAGACCCCCCCGTGAATAGTTAGAACCCACGCATGTTTGGAACCCCTATAAGAACGCTAAATACAGCCTATTTTGTTAGTTAAAACTCAAGAAAAACCACTAAAACTTTTCATACTTGGTTTTTTTAATAGTTTTATCACAAAAAGTGCATTTTATGATGAAATTAATAAAAAGAACCAGGAATTTGTGGATATTTCTCATAGAAAAATACCACAAATGCGCAAATTCTCCGCAAATAATGCGGGGAAACGTTCCCGAGAGAAATCCGCGAATCCAGAGAATGCAAATACGGGGGCCCACTGTATTTTGATTAAATCATGAGTCCAAGAAAAAATTGCAAGTAACATTTACCATATTTGCATATTTGCCAGAGTATTAGATGCACTGTTTTATTGTTAAATATATTAAAAAAAAACCTGCCCTGCGTGTAATGGGAGACAGAGCACTGTAGGGTAGCTTATGCCTTTAAAAGCGAGCATAATAGGTAGGCACAAAAATTATTGTTAATAATAAAACATTGAAAAACAACACTAATTAATAAAGTAAATTGTATTGCAAACTTACGAAAAGGTGCCTATGATATGTCAGCAGCTATCCTGTCCGCCATTTGCAATGAGTGGATGTAAACAAAAGAAAAGCGTTGCCCGTTCTTTTGAAATATCTTTCAACAAGTGTATGATGAAACATACTAAAATTGTTTTTTCCACCAATAGCTTTGTAAAATATGGGTGCGTCTTATTTGTGGGGGGGAGGTGGGAGTTGCGTCTTTTGTGATAAGACATAATTTATCTTGGTTTGATACTTTATTAGTTAATAATTCAGGCTTGTTTGTTAATGTTTTATTTTATTAGCAATAATTTTAATTTCTGTGCCTACCCTTTACAGTACAGTACCTATCCTAACCTGTGGTGCTTGGTCTCCCATCGTAGGGCAATTTTTTTTTTTTTATATTGTATACATGTATACAATTTAAAAATATAGAAGTGCATTGAATACAGTATGTTGTTTAACTCTGAACTATTTAATTTATTATTTATGTTTAATTTTCTATATAAAAAGGCTAGGTTAGGCTAATAACTGGTGCTCAAGAACAGATTAATCTGTTTTCAGTTATTTCGTATGGAAAAAATTGATTCGAATATCCACTGAATCACATCTCGACACTTCGTCTGGAACTGATTAGTGTCAAGGACTGAGGTTCTACTGTACTTCAGAAGGATTTAAATTTTCATATGCCATACAAATAATAGCATAACTAATGTATTTTTTTAGTTGTCTACTTGTAGATTTGGAGAAAATGCTTTATTAATTTTTAATGTTGATATACCAGATTGCATTTCAAAATGGTACTTATTTGCTCAGTACATAATCATCTGACATACATGAACATGCACACGTTCTTTTTCTAAGGTAATTTTTTCTTATATTTCATCAATCTTATCTGTACTGTTGTGTTCATTACTGAATTTGACAACTCACAAGACCCTCTCGATGAAATGATGTTAAATGACGAGAGGGAAGAAAGAATGAGGTTTTATTCAGACGATTACAACACTGGTTCTTTGTTGACTACTCTTCTGTACATATATTTTGTTTCTTTACTTTAAGAATGAATGTTAAATCTACGGTACCGTAGTTCGTAGTTAATAGTGAATAACACGTGTATAGATACTATAAAGTACAGTCACTCCACTGCAGATGTAAAGGTTAGGTTCCTGACCCCTGACATAAGTTGAAAATTTATGGAATTCTGAAACTTTTCAAGGCCCCAACCTTCAAAACTCCCTTCATCCCCTTGCAGTGTTACAAAACACACTGAAGAGTGAATGTGGTAGCAGATACTATTGTGTAACTTCCATAATGATTAATACCATATAAAGAAAAGTATTTGCTTCATGTGGTATTTTACTTAAGCCGAGACTGTACTGAATGTAGGTAATAGGTAATAATTAGCTTGGCCAGATAATTGCATCACTCAAACTTCTGGCACAACAATCAGTTCTGTGATTTTCTCCTATTGTTTCGTATTTTTCAATTTTATGTAGAAAGAATTATGCTTGGAATGTTTATTTTAAGTGGTCTTTATACAGTATATGCTGTCAATTTTTTTGAAATATCAGCATTAAAAATGGCTAACCTAGAAATAACACACACACTGCAATTTGGTTCTTTTTGAATAAAAGCTTACCAGTCATTTTTATGATGACAGCCACTTATATCTGGGAAAAAGTTTTCTTGACCCCAGGTCACAAAGTGAGGTTAGTTGGTAATGAATGCCCAACTGTTTATTTGGTTAGCACCATGAAGTATACCTTCTCGTTTTAACTCGCCCACCTTTGAAACCTTTACCATTCTTCCTTATAAATGATGTACATTTCAACAGTTAGGCAATTTTACTTTATACTTGGTTTTCTTCAAGTCTCAAATTTTCTAGTTTATCATTTAAAAATGCTAGAAGTCACCTCCCCTGAGCCTGAAAAAAATATTGCTCTAGCGTTAATAATACGAAAACTTGTTTCAAGGTTTTTAAAAAGTTGGATATGTTGTTTTCAAATTTGAAGATTATCTATTGCCATTGCTTCAGTTATAGACCTAAAATATTCATTGAGTTAATTATAGGAAAATGATGCAAATATTTTTCCATGACAGTATGTGGGAGCCCTACCCTTAGGGGTATTTAATAAATGTTTTCTAAGTATATGTTTAAATACAGTATGTTAGCATGCTGCCCATGTAGCTAATAAAACCAAGTAAGATGTTGAGCTGTGTTCAATATAGTTAGATAAGAGTTTTTTGAGTGGGGCCTAGTGTTTTTTAAACAGTTGTTAAATGGCAGGCTTTATGGAAAAGCAAACATATAGTAACAAATTACAACAAACCCAATATAAATTTTATGTATTTATTGAAATATATATATATATATATATATATATATATATATATATATAATATAAATTAATATATATATATATATAACATATCTATATATATATATATATATATTGTATGTATGATGTATGTATGTATGTTTATTTAGGTGACATTTTAGTGTCAATGGGAAAATGTCTAGAATATTTGATGAGTATGGTTACCTTGAGGAGTGTAGTTATTTTAATTGCACTTTACCCATATTTGCAGTATTAAATATTATGAAATATATTTTTTTTTCAGTTAAGGAAAAATTGGCTTCCTGAGAGACCGAAGAAAAAGAAAAGGAAACCTAGACCAAAGAAGAAATTGAGGCAAAGATGCGATTCACTTATGTCTGAGGTAAGTGTCACAGATTGTAAAGAATCAGCAAATGATGGAGAGTTTGGACAAGCACATCATATATTGACAAGATCGTCTACAGCCAGTGAACCAGAGTCTAGTGATCTCATTAGAACGTCATCTACTGCTTCTACCGTCTCCTTAGAAAGTTCACTATCTAGAAATTACAGTTTTGACAACTTCAGCTCCCAAGATTCTGGTAGTTCTCAAGATTCTGGCATTTCTCTTTCTCAAGATAAATATACTGAAAGCTCCCAAGATACTGGAATGGAAGACATTAAGGCACAGACTTCAAGCTCCCAATGCACTGAAAATGAACCCTCATGTTCTAAGACTGCAGACGTAGAGGGGTCTTCTTCCAGCGTGTTAACACCAACATTAGAGGAAGAGCCAGAAAAGAGTTCTGTAATTTTAGAGTCTTCAAAAAGGAAAAGGAAGTCATCTTCCTTTAAGGAGGACATTAAAGTTAAAAAAAGCAGAATCAGCCTTTCGTCAGACTTTGAGGACAAAACAGATGAGTGTGAAGATGAAAAAGATGAATTGTCTGAAATTGGAATGAAGTTGATAACAGACAAAGCTAAATTCGTCAACTCAAAGGGAAGTGAGCTGGCCAGTGTTTCCAGTGAAAGTGAAATTAAAAAGGAGGTCAAGAATGAACCAGATGGGGAAGAATCACAATTGTGTATGTTATGTTGCTCACGACCTAAAAATGCAACTATTGTACATGGTCGCCTAGGTCATCAGGCAACATGCTATCAATGTGCGCGCCGTCTTTTAAACTCAGGAGCCCGCTGTCCAGTTTGTAGAAGGAAGATCCATATGGTATGTAAAAACATTGTTGTGTAATTTATATTTTTTTTCAAAGTCACCTTTACCTTGTTCTGCCAAAGAAAAAAGTGCAAGTTTATTATTATTCTAGAGTTCAGAGATGTGACTCAGCAGACTTGTTAAAATATATAATCTATTGAATCCCTTATTGTACAGGTGAATGAGGAAAATCTGTGTAATTTCTTGATAGTAACTTGTGTGCTACAGTGTAGCCCCTTGTTTTTTGTTGGGGGGGGGGGGGGCGATTTGGGGGGAGGTGTTTACAGTTATTTATTTTTAGTCTTTCCCTTTAGGTTGGTTGTTTTTTTTTTGTTTTTTTTTTTATTTAACAGAAACCAGAAAGAAAAAACTGCCACATTCCTAACCTTGTAAGGAAGTATGCTTTACCCTGAAGTACATAGTAGTCAGAAGTTCGGCAGTAGCATTTGAATGGCAGAATGTATTCTACCAAAATTAGGCCAGTCTTAATGTAAAAGATGTATGCTTGCATACTTACATATTAGGGATGTGCCCAGGTATTGGTATCAGCTAGTTTTTGTGGTATCGGCCGATACTTTTGTGATTAGTATAGGAATTTAAAATCCATCTAGGCTTCCTAAAATGTATGTATTAACTAAGCCCACCAAACCAGAACCTTTCATAATTTAAATAAATGAGTCTGTTAACACCCAAAAATTTGGTATCGGTGCATCCCCAATACATATTGTGTGGTTATGAAGGTGATAGTTTATCTCATCTGGTACATAAAATAGTGAAAAATTCATATTTCAGTGTAATTTTGAAAATGTCATTTTATGATATTACTTTCCATTTCAGGAAGATGAGTATTTTTTCATGCACTCATTTTATGCTTTGAGCAGAACATTTTACAAATTAACAGTAGATGCTGTATTACGTTTTGAAAATTGCATTTCAGTCATTTGTTTTGTCACTTGTGAAGATTAAGGAACTGATTGTCCCTCAAATGTATTGGGTGGTTATTGTAATCAATGTATAATTTGGGGCAATATAAAAGAAATAAAGTTTCTATCGTGTACAAACCATACATTTTACTTGTGCTGTACATGTTTGAATGGTGGTATTAGCTGAGTAGTCCAAATTAGTATCCCAAGTTGTTTCCCCTCTCAGTAAGTATCCCTCTCTATTTGTGCCCAACACACTTGATACTGAAATTAATTTGTCAATTCAGACACGTGTCATTCTGTGTCCCTTTTTCGGTTTTGTTTCTTTTATTGAACAATAATCCATAACTTATGAGATGGTAACATTTTTCTGATGCTCATGGAATGGATTGATTTAGATGCCTGTTAAAACACTTTGCATACAAACTGACAAAATAAGCATGAAGAATAACATAATTTAGACATCTGGGTTCACCAATTTTTAAGCTTCTACACAACCTAGTTTGAAAATAAAGCATAAAGAGGACCATTAGCTTACTTGGATTCCAGTGTGAATGGTTAGAGGCTAATTAGATGTAGATCAAAGGGAATGCAACAAAATTTATTTGAGATGTATGACTAGTAGCCTAGTGTTTGCACCCTGTGACCTAGGCTTGGTCAAGACAAGAAGATGATTAGCCATGACTTGCATTGGATGTGAAGCTATAATATAATTATGGAACTAGCATGCCAGCTTCCTATAATAGACCTCTTGTAGAACTGGATTCCACTAATAGAAGTTGGAGAGCCAATTTCTCAGATTACTTGCCAATTAATAAATTAACTAATGATGCAGAGTTGCACGTTTTCCTCCACCAAGATCACCTGTAATCTGTGTAGTGTGTGGTCCAGAGTTCGTCATCTTTATCATCATATATCAATGGGACAATTTTTTTTCATTTGTGTTATCTATTTATATTTTTTCTTTTATAACATATTCTTCTGTTGGTTGGAGTCTGATGATCGAAGGCATGCACAGTGCATATTATACTGATGACTTAGAATTCCATAGGTTTAGGAGTGAGTGGAATAACATTGAATTGACTAAGTCGGCAGTTTTTGTTAGTATCAAGAACTTTGTTATTATCAAGAACATGGCCACCTCACTGTAATTATCAGTAGTTAAAGAAGTATACTTTCAAAGTCCTTTGAAAATATGTAGCAGTTTTAAGTTTTCATTCCACAAAAAATCTGTGAATCTTAGTTATATTTCATAAGAATTTGTGCAACCTGTAAAAGGAGGAAAATAATGGATCCTGCCCACAAAAACATCGAGGAAATGAATATGTTGAAAAAACAGCTAAAGCTGCAACTACTCTGTACAGGTGCCAAATCAAGCTGAAAAACAGCTAAAGCTACAACTACCTTGTATAGGTGTCAAATCAAGCTGAAAAAAATTGCTAAAGCTGCAACTACTTTGTATAGGTGCCAGATCAAATAGGCCTGTTCCTGTCAATGTAAAACTGATCATGTTTAGCAAATGGCAGCCTTAATGAATGATTATGACAGCAAATTAAAATGGAATAATGACCCCACTTTCTGACATTTGCTAACCTCATTTCCAGAAGAATGCCACATTAAAGTAATTTTTTCCTATCAAAATGGGTTTACTTGTGGCCTCGTGGGTAGTTGATGAGTAACCTACATTACCCATACCCAGTCCTTGATTGCAAATCACACACACACAATTGCTATGTAATATTTCAGTTTTCAATCAGCATTCGGTAATAATTTCTAAAAGTGAGTCTTTTAATGAAGTTTTGTCAGTTTTGACAATGTCAATTTGTTTAGTTTGGAGGAGAAAAAAAAAAACAAGAATGGTGAAGTCAGTGGTTGTTATTCTTTTAGCAATAATAATGACAGCAAAATAATGACAGAAATGAGTTGTCATTTATTGAACAAGATCTGAAGTGTATATTGGGAATCAACATTTGGTCTGGAATGATACATTCAATGTCAATTGAGGAGTGTATTTATATACTATTCAATAATGATATTCTTAAATTTTGAATTGCTTGACAGCTTAAGCATCAACATTTTTTAAAGGGTAATCTAGGTGTCAAGTTTCCAGAGGTTTGTCTTCAAAAATATATTTTTGGCATCTTGCAAATGTAGATAATGTCTTGTGTGATATTGTGTTTATTTGGTTCCATGTTATTGTGGTTATTTGGTTTCTTTACTAGCAATATAAATGCCAGGCAAGACCTATGAATTTTCTCTTCAGTTGTTAACTATCTCACCTAACTGCTCTGCTCTCAGCAGTATAGCACAAATAAAAGTAAAGTTGAGTAAAGGTAGCAAGTACTGTTCTTACACACTGTATATTTGTTATTATTGTAACTATTCTCGCCTAATATTGCACTGTTTTCAGCAGTATAGCACAACTAAAAGTAAGTTTGTATAAAGGGAATAGATATTGTTTTACATTCTATATAATTGTTATTATGGAAGGATAAAATTACACTGTATCAAGGAAGCAGTTATCAAAAGGAAAATAAATTTGACTAGTGTACTGTATCAAGGAAGCAATTATCAAAGGGAAAATAAGTTTCATTAATGTGTACCAAGTGTTAAAAGTGAGAAATGCTATTATTTCCCATGTGTCCAAATGAATTTATTTTGTCTTAGAGGAGGTTAGCATGGCTATTACCTCCCTGAGATGTATATTATATATGAGAGAGAGAGAGAGTTATCTTTCTTTGGAAGGTGCATGAATTTATGAGAGCTTGGAGGAGGTTTGATCACATCCCCAAGTGTTTTTTTTTTTTTTTCAATAAAGGAATTCAAGGAAGAGTGTATCAATTGTACTCCTTTACCAGTTCGTAGAAATACAAACCATCTGCTGTTTAGATTTATCTTTGGTAAATGCGCGTTTGGTCACTGAAGTGTATAAATTTAGGTAACTATAAGATTCACATTAACCATGCATCTGATGTCTAGGCCGGTCCCTTACGATGCTCCTGATTGTCTGTTGATAAGCCAATCACTGGCCTGGAAACTGCCTCTTTTGAGAATTCACACAGGCAGGATGTATGTTCCACCTCTCCTGAGTTATGTCTTTCAAAAGTATCCCCCAGGAGAGGTGAAACATACATCCTGCCTGTGTGAACACTCGAGAGAGAGTGAGTTTCCATCCCTGTGATTGGCTTATCAACAGCCAATCAGGAGCATTGTAATGGACTGGCCTAGACATCAGATGCATGGTTGATGTAAATCTACTGTAGTAGCAGGTAGAGGCTGAAGGGCTAATGCACGACTCCATGAACATACTGGCAACCCTTACTTTTCTTCAGCCAGACTGTGTTTTTGGTGTGAAATTTTATTTTGTTTTTTTTTTTTTTGCTTATTTACGATGGTCATGTTGGTGTTACGGTATGTTCAGTAGTGTACATTGTATAAAGGTTCATCCAAGAATTAAACCTTATTCTTTACAGCAACATTTTAAAGGTTTATATGCTAACATGGTTCCTGTAATGACGTGTTTTTAAACTTTTTATATCCCTTGGTGGAAGATACGAGTGAGCCTCCTGCCTGGCTGAGTGCATTCCCCTTTCTCAGCCTTCATACCACTGAAGAGGTTGGGTCCCACACTCTTCTCTGGGTTATCCTACAAGGTTTGCCATGAATGTTTCTTCCCCTGTAGGATAGCCCAATCAGTGCACCCTCTCCAAGTACTAAAGTATTAGTAACTGTAAACCAGACACTATTGAAAGATGTGGATTGGGTCCTCCTGTTTTTGACGTTGTTGAGGGATCCTTTCCCTTTTTCATAATGTTTTGTCGGTAATTTCACAATTGTCCTCTTGTACTGGTTGGGTATGGGGAGTTGTCGGAGAGAAGGCGAGTGTGTCTGTGCTCTTATGTACAACCTGGAGGGAGATCATGGTCACATATCCATGCCCACTTTCACCATGGTGGTTCCTGCTGCATTCTTGGATTCTGATCTTGGAGTAGGAGCCCCTGCCTAACTTCAAGAATGGACCCTTCTGTTGCTAGTGGGAGGAAGAAACTTTTCCCCATTTTCCATCACTTCGGCTTTTAAGTTCTAATTCTTTGTCCAGCTTTTTTTTTCTTTTATTAGTAGGTCTGGGTTATCCACTGGGCTTTCCCCCAAGAGTTACTGCTGTAGGACGGACACCATCATGACTCCTTTTGGGAGGGTCAAAATTGTTTCTACCCATGTGACTTTTGTAACGTTACTGCGGGAAGAATAGACCCAGATTCAGTTTAGATTCCTGGCATCCTTCATTTATTGTCTAGGTCTTCTTCAGACCAGTTACTACTATTATGAGTACAGTGGTCCCCCTGTATTTGCGGGGATGCATACCAGACCCCCCCCCGTAAATAGTTAGATCCCGCGAATGTTTGGAACCCCTATAAAAAGGCTAAAAATTGCCTATTTTGTTATTTAGAACTCAAGAAAAACCCACTAAAAATTTTCATATATGGTTTTTTTAATAGTTTTATCTTGAAAAGTGCATTTTATGATGAATGATAAAAAAACAGGAATTTTTTTATATTTCTCATAGAAAAATACTGCGAATGTGCAAATTTTCCGTGAATAATGGGGGAAACTTTCCCGAGAGAAATCCGCGAATGTGTGAGTCCGCGAATGCTGGGGTCCACTTTACTTCAGTTTCAAATCTACTGCCTCGTGCTGTTCCAGGAGGTTTGTTTTTGGCATCATACTGCAGGTGGATTTCTGTCCTCAACAATGTTCCTCATACTGTACACATGCTCGTGCACTACATGTCTGTCCAAAGCCTGTCTGCACATCGCTGGTTCTTGTGATTGATACTAGTATTTGTTATGGTGTTTGACCAATGGACTGGTCTGCACGCAACTCGAGCACTAATGCAGCATCTGAGGTTACCAAGATACTCTTGTGCATTGATTTATTCTATCCTTAGCTGGGCGTTTGTCTACAAGGATTTCGTGATTGATATTGTCTTTGTAGACAAATACATCTCTCACTGGTACACTCACTCAAAACTCAAAAATGTATTGCAACATATTCCAGAAGTTTTTCTTCACCTAATTTTTTAATATATACAAACAAGCAAATGTACTTTTCTTAATCAATTTTGTTTAGTATTAGTAATACAGTTAACAATATTAAAAGGAATGGCAAGTGAAAAATTCATATTAAAAACAAAAAAAAAAAAAAAATTTTGAAAAATTTTCCATCAAATGATTGAGCAAAAGAGTCAAAGAAGAAACTATTTTGAATCTAAATAAAAGAATATTAACTTAATATTGAACAATCATCAACAAATTTATATAAATAAAGAAATAATTCTACCATACTAGTCGTCAAAATTTATTGTAAAAAGTGGAGGATGACCCCCTCCCCCAATGGTTGCCTCCTCTTGAAGATAATTATCGGATGATCATTGAAGCTTGCCTGACTCCCCGGACAGACGGTGTTTCTATAAAGAGAGAACATTATGCTCTCCCTTCAAATTGATGCCCAAACCATCCGTAACAGGCCACATGAGACCAAGATATTGTTTCATCTTCTTATCAATTAATAGGTCTAAGCCGCAATGTAAGAAATGAGGAATACGCATGATAAAGGCATATATATATATATATATATATATATATATATATATATATATATATATATATATATATATACATATTACATATACATATACATATACATACTATACATATACATATACATACTATACATATACATATACATATCATATACTATATATATATATATATATATATATATATATATATATATATACCCACACACACACACACACACACACACAGTAGTGCCCCAGGATACGGAATTAATCCGTTCCGAAGCAACCTTCGTAACCTGATTTTTTCTTATCTTGAATCTCATTTTACATGTAAATTGCCTAATTCGTTCGAAGCCTTACAAAAACACCGCAGTAAATTTTATAATGAAGCTATATTGATCAATAAACAATGAAATCCAACAATTTGGAACATTCAGTACTTAACTTAAACTACGTATACTACTAATATGTACTACATACCTGTAAATAAAGTGTATTAGTGTACATGGTGCAAGAAATACGGTACAGTGGTCCCCCCGTATTCGCGGGGGATGCGTACCAGACCCACCCCCCCGTGAATAGTTAGAACCCACGAATGTTTGGAACCCCTATAAAAATGCTAAAAACAGCCTATTTTGTTAGTGAAAACTCAAGAGAAACCCACTAAAAATGTTCATATTTGTTTTTTTTAATAGTTTTTTTTACAAAAAGTGCATTTTATGATGAAATTGATAAAAAAAACCTGAAATTTGTGGATATTTCTCAGAAAAATACTGTGAATGTGCTAATTTTCCGCGAATAATGCGGGGAAATGTTCCCGGGAGAAATTCGCGAATGTGTGAGTCTGTGAATCCGGAGAACGCGAATACGGGGGTCCAATGTACATACATACATATGTAGTAAAATGTGGAACCTTACCTTTCGAGTGAGGCGATCTCCAAAACTGGCAACAGAGGAGGACAAATGGCAGGAAACATGAACACAAATTTATGAAACATTAAAAAATGGCAGAAAACATTAACACTAAACTTTACAAAACATTAACAAATGGCAGAAAACATTAACACTTAACTTTACAAAAAACATAAAA